>NC_090747.1:61881879-61894379 GCF_036898095.1 Palaemon carinicauda | reverse complement strand
TTCTTTTTCTGATCCAAAGAATGTTTTTCTTTTGGTGAACTAAACATGACAAATTTCGTAGATAATTTGTATTTTTCCTACCATACAAACCTTTGCTATTTCCATGGGGTAACATTTGGCGGAGCTGAATGACGAGCCATTAAAATTAAACGAGGGTTAACTACCCCCTTGCTAATTAGCAGGGGGTAGGGAAGGGGTAGCTAGCTACCCCTTCCCCCCTCACACACTGTGAATAGCTCAATTCACTTAAATGTAGGACTTGACTTGGGGGTCAGGGCTGGCGGGTAACATTTGCGTAAATAGCAAAGGTTTGTATGGTAGGAAAAATACAAATTATCTACGAAATTTGTCATTTGTTCCGTAACCCAATACAAACCATTGCTATTTCCATGGGGTGACTTACCCTTAGGAAGGGCGGAAAGTCCCCAGCCTTCTGGCTTCGGCTTTACCCGGGGACTCCAATTCCGAGTTGTAGAACTCAAGGAACGGGAGTCCCTAACCCTCGCACGCTGTCATGTTTGACCATCGTGCGGCCTACAAGGATGTGTGTGAAGGAGAATAACGTGACTCGTCCTAGGAAGTTGACCTGGGGTTCCTTATGTGGAACCCTAGGCTAGGACGTACCCAATACCACCTCGTCAGGGTATGGGGGACGCGACAGTATTAAAGCTAATACTAGGAGCACAAGGAAGCATGGTTTACCTGCAGAGGTTGAGATCAGCTGTGCAAAGGCCTGGATGCTGCTATTCCCAAGGGAGGGGAGAATGAAGAAAGAAGTAAGGGCCAGACATACTCTTTCATTCACGCAGACTAAAACCGGGTAACAATGCCCTCAACCTTCTGCTACTTGTCCAATAAGGAGCCTGAGGTTAGACCAGCTGTTGTGCAGCCACCACAGGACCGATAGAAAACGTATCGAGGTTCCTGTGGGTCACGTCCTGCAGGTAGTGGGCTGTGAACGTCGTCTGACGTTTCCAGACCCCAGCTTGTAAAACCTGCGTCACAGAGAAGTTCCTCTTGAAGGCCAGGGAAGTAGCAACACCCCTGACATCATGAGCTCTGGGACGACGTGACGGAGGAGAGTCGGGATTCAAGGTGCTGCTTATCACCTTGCGAATCCATGAAGAGATGGAGTTCTTGGTGACCCTCCTCTTTGTCCTCCCTGTGCTCACAAACAAAGCTTGCACATGAGGACGGGCTGCAGCCGTTCTCTTGAGGTAGCGCCTCAGACTCCTGACTGGGCACAGTAACAGATGATCTGGGTCATTTGTTACAGAACGTAGACTCGTTACCTTGAAGGGGTCGAATCTTGGATCTGACACCCCAGGGTTTTGAGTCTTAGCAATGAACTCAGGGACGAACCTGAACGTTACCTCCCCCCATCCCCTTGAATGGGCAACGTCGTAGGAGAGACCATGAAGTTCGCTTACTCGTTTGGCCGAGGCCAACGCGAGTAGGAACGCCGTCTTCCATGTTAGGTGGCGATCAGACGCCTGGCGTAATGGTTCAAAGGGAGCTCTTTTCAGAGCCCTAAGCACTTGAACCACGTTCCAAGGAGGGGGTCTGACTTCCGACTGGGGGCAAGTAAGTTCGTAGTTGCGTATGAGTAGAGAAAGTTCCAACGAAGAGGAAATATCCACTCCTTTCAGCCTGAAGGCTAGGCTTAAGGCTGAGCGATAACCTTTCACGGCCGAGACTGAAAGGCGCATTTCCTCCCGAAGATAAACAAGGAACTCCGCTATTGTTGGAATAGAGGCATCGAGCGGAGAGAGACCCCTTCCACGACACCAACCACAAAAGACTTTCCACTTCGCCTGGTAGACTTTGGCCGAGGACTCTCGCAGGTGCCGAGACATCCTGTCCGCAACCTGCTGAGAAAATCCTCTCTCCGTGAGGAGTCGCTGGATAGTCTCCAGGCGTGAAGCCGAAGCGAAGCTACGGCCTTGTGGAAGATGTTGCAATGTGGTTGTCTGAGTAGCTCGTGACGTGGAGGGAGTTCTCTTGGGGGTTCCGTTAGGAGCCGCAGAAGATCTGGGAACCACTCCGCATGATGCCATAGCGGAGCTATGAGAGTCATGGAAAGGTTGACCGATAGATTGGTCTTGTTGAGCACCCTTCTCATCAGACAAAAAGGTGGGAAGGCGTAAACGTCCATGTTGTCCCACCTGTGTTGAAAGGCATCCTGCCAGAAAGCCTTGGGGTCCGGGACTGGAGAGCAGTAAAGGGGCAGCCTGAAATTCAAGGCTGTCGCAAACAGATCTACAGTCGGAGAGCCCCACAAAGTCAGGACTTTGTTGGCTATCTGAGGGTCCAAGGACCACTCGGTACTCACTATCTGCGTCGCCCTGCTGAGGCTGTCGGCGAGGACATTCCTCTTGCCAGGAATGAAGCGAGCTGTTAGTGAGATCGAGCGGGTCTCGGACCATCTCAGAATCTCTACTGCAAGATGGGATAGCTGTTGCGAGAAAGTACCTCCCTGCTTGTTGATATAAGCCACTACCGTGGTGTTGTCGCTCATCACCACCACGGAGTGGCCCGCCAGGGTTTGTTGGAACTGTTGAAGAGCCAGAAAAACGGCCTTCAATTCTAGCAAGTTGATGTGGAGGCACCTTTCCGATTCTGACCAAAGGCCTGAGGCCCTTTGGCTCAGAATGTGGGCCCCCCACCCTAGATTTGACGCGTCCGTAAACAGAGTCAAATCTGGGGGGAGGACGAGGAGATCTGCTCCCTTCCGTAGGTTCTCGTCGTCCAGCCACCATCGAAGGTCCGTCCGTTCCGAAGGTCCTATGGGAACTAGGAAGTCCGGGGAATCGTTTCCCTGATTCCATCGCGACTTCAGCCGCCACTGAAGGGATCTCATCCTGAGGCGGCCGTTTGGAACAAGACGGACCAAAGATGATAGATGACCTAAGAGACGTAACCACAGTTGGGCCGGAAGCTCTTCTCGTCTGAGGAAAGGTTCTGCTACCTTCCTCAGCCTTGCTATCCTTTCGTCTGATGGAAAGGCTTTGTGGAGAATCGTGTCTAGTTTCATGCCTAGATATACCAGTTTCTTCGTAGGGCGCAGAGAGGACTTCTCGAGATTTACCAAGATCCCTAGATCTTGGCAAACTTCCAGAAGCCTGTCCCGGTGACGCAGAAGGGTCGACTCCGAGTCTGCCAGGATCAGCCAGTCGTCCAGATAACGAAGGAGACGGATGCCGTTCCTGTGAGCCCACGACGAGATCAGAGTGAACACCTTGGTGAACACCTGGGGTGCTGTGGAGAGACCGAAACACAGCACCTTGAACTGGTAGGTCTTGCCGTCTAGGCCGAATCTTAAGTACTTCCTGGAAGACGGATGGATGGGGATCTGGAAGTACGCGTCCTTCAAATCCAGAGTGCACATAAAGTCTTGTGGTCTCACTGCAAGTCTGACCGTGTCCGCTGTCTCCATACTGAACCGAGTCTGTATGACAAACTTGTTCAGTGCTGAGAGGTCGATGACCGGTCTCCAGCCTCCAGACGCCTTCTTTACAAGAAAGAGTCGACTGAAGAAGCCTGGGGAGCTGTCGTCGACCTCTTGGAGAGCATCCTTCTTGAGCATGGTCTCGACTTCTGCCCGGAGGGCCATCCCCTTTGCCGATCCCAAGGCATAGGAGTTCAACGACACTGGATTCGCTGTCAGGGGAGGTAGAGATGTTGTGAACGGGACGCGATACCCTTGGCCGATCACAGAGACCGTCCAAGGGTCGGCCCCGAGTTGCTGCCACCTCTGCACGCAACTTCTTAGGCATCCCCCCACAGGTGGACACGCGGGGGGATTGCCACTCCTAGTGTTTGCGACCTTTGCCGCTTCCTCTAGGAGTTCTACCTCCCTTAGAGGACTTGCCGCGTCTCTTGTCTTTCGGCTGAAAGGACCGCGGCTTAGACACGCTTGCCTTAGCTGCCGGAGCCTGCTTAGGTGTTCTGCGAGGCTGCTGTTGACGTTGTTGTGGAGGGGCTGGAGGCTTATAGGGCCGAGATGTCAGGGCCCTTTGGAGGAGAGAGTCCTGGTTCGACCTCCTCCACCTCTCAGCCGACTGCTCCATGTCACGAGGCTCCAGTAACTCCCCTCCAAAAATAGAGGAGTGTCTGAGCCTGTTGACGTCTGCGGTGGGGACCTTCGGATGGAACCTCTCGGACACTGAATCGCGTCTTTTGAGGATCAAGTTAGCCCATAGGTTAGTGACCTGGTGAGCTAGAAACTCAATAGAGCGAGTGCCCGAGAGGAGGAAGGTCTCCAAGGCCTTCCTATTGCTCTCCTTGGACAGATCCTCAGATCGCAATAGGATGCCCAAAGACCCAAGCCAGAGATCAAGCCACGAAGTTGCCTGCATGGCACTCTTAGCGACTTTCTCCAGGTTTTGGGTCTCTGACGCCGCAAACGTCACCTGTCGGGTCGAGAGCTTCTCGAAAGAAGTTCCCTTAGCTAGTTCCTCCACAGAATGATGGAGTGGAAGAGACATGCAAGACTCCCCGTCGATCTCGAAATACCTCCTCTGTTGGACTAGAGGAGGAGGGAGGAGTCTAAACCCGGCAGAAGAACGTCCTGAGGAGGCCAGACCGGAGAGCTGAGCTTTGACTTTGTCCCTGGCGCCTTTCACCCCTTTAGACCAGGGCAAAGCTGCACTAGTCTTGGGGGGCTTCTGGACACCAAAGACCTCGTCAAGCACGGTGTCTTTCCCCTCACGAGGGGCTATCTCCGGGTCCTTGATTTTGTTGAGCTCCCTCATCAAACCAAGGACCTGCCAGAACGCGTGTTCTGACTCGCTGTGTTCTCCTTTTGGTGGACTGGCAGCTAAGTCTCCCATCCCCAAGAGGTCTTCTTGGGGAGAAACGTGGACGTCCTCCCTAGGAATTGCTGGTTCTTGACGAATCTTCGACGAAGATTTCGGAACAGTCTTGGTGTCCTTCGATTCCCTCCTGGAAGGAAAATAGGACTCCAACACCGACACCCGAGGAGGAACCTCTTCCCGTGCGACCTCTCCCCTATCCGGAGAAAATTCCCCCCTTGGTGCCAAGGAAGAATTCTCCGAGTCAGAGGAGTCCCCCGAGGACGAGATAAACTCATCTACAGGAGGGGGTGGAGCTGCAGAGGTTGGAGAAGGTGAAGGGGTCCGCCTGACGGGGTTCCTGGAGACCAGCTTTTCCTGGGGAGGAGTTACCACGAAGCCCACTCCTTTCCTTTTCTTCAACGGTGGAGAACCCATCCCAGGGTCCCGCCTCTGATCAGTGCTGGAAGGCTTGATAGCCTGGACCACAGCCTTGATCATGTGGCGGAACCAAGGTAGACGGGTAACTGACGCTGTGTCAGCAATCCCCGCTGGAGAAAAGGGGATCTCGCGACCCTTAGGAGTGGTCACCACGAGGCCTTCCTGAAAAGAAAAAGACTGCCTAGACCTCTCTGCTGATTTTCCTTGTTCTGCCGTTATCCTCCTCTTGTGCGGAGGTGAATCCTGGGAACGCCTCCCAGGAGGAGCATCCTGCCGAGGATCCTTGCGGTCCGAATGACCCACCGTAGGTGAGCGACCTGTAGGCGAGCGACCTGTAGGCGAGCGACCTGTAGGCGAGCGTTCACGCGAAGGGGAAAGGTGGTCATAGGGCCGCGAGTGATGGCGCGCATGCGCAGGTGCATGCATGTAGGAGCGCGCAGGTGAATGGCGCGCAGGAGAATGGCGCGCAGGAGGGTATGCACGAGATCGATCAGGAGAGCGTGCATATGAATGCGCAGGAGAAAACTCCACAGAAGGAGCTGGCGAGCGGCCCGCGCGACCTCTTGGGGGAGCGCTGGTGATGGTGGGAGGGAGAAAGATGTCTCCTAGAAGACTTAGTCTCCCTCAACTGGTGGCGCGCAGATCTGTCGGCGATCGGGGCGCATGTAGGAGAGGCCCCTTCTTTACCGCCCGCAGGACCCACAGCGTGTTGGCGTGAAGGGCGAGCTGAAGGAGATCGTGGGCGTGAGTGCGCCAAACTTAAGAGGCGCTCAGAAATCGAAGGGCGCACAGGGGCAACTGGAAGCGCAAGAATCGACGTGCGAGACAAGGGCGAACCCTTGCGAACGTCTGAGTCCGAAGATCTAGAGGGCGCTGGCGAGCGTGGGCGCACAGGGCGTGCAACAGGCACAGGCACTAGTGAGTGCTTGCGCGCGCGCACAGGCGAGTGATGGTGAGCAGCGCGCCCATCAGGAAGTTGTTGCTTCTCAGGGTGAGGGTGCCCTAAGGAGAGCTGGCGAGCAGTGGAGCTCTGGCGAGAAGGAGATCGCTGGCGCGTTGGAAGTCGTTGCCCCTTCTCTGGATGTCCAGGAGAGAGCTGGCGCGCGAGAGAGCGCTGGTGCGCAGGAGATCGCTGGAGCGTTGGGGAGCGCTGGTTCTTCACAGGCTGAAGAGCGCGCCCAGAAAGACGCTGGCGAGAAGGAGATCGCTGGCGCGTTGGTGAGCATTGACCATCCTCAAGATGAAGAGCTCGCCCAGGGGCGTGCTGGCGAGCAGGAGAGCGCCGGCGCACAGGAGATCGCTGGCGCGTTGGAGAGCGCTGGCGCACAGGAGATCGCTGGCGCGTTGGAGAGCGCTGGCGCACAGGAGATCGCTGGCGCGTTGGAGAGCGCTGGCGCACAGGAGATCGCTGGCGCGTTGGAGAGCGCTGGCGAACAGGAGATCGCTGGCGCGTTGGAGAGCGCTGGCGAACAGGAGATCGCTGGAGAACAGGTGATGGTTGAAGAGACGAAGATCTGCGCTCAACTGCACGCAAGAGCGCAGGTGCGCGCACAATGGCCAGGGACTTAACCCCAGAGTCCTTTTCCCCCGAAGGAGACGGTGCCTGTAGGATTACAGGTGACGGCAGCACTGAAGACTTGGCAGGAGAAGGGGATCGTGAACGATCCGCAGAGAGGTCAAGAGATGTTGCAGGTATGACCTTCTCCTGACGAGGAAGTTCCTCCGCAGGTGGAGGAGAAGGAGACCCAAAGAGGCGCCTCTTCACCCCTTGATAGGGAGAAGGGAGCCCCCTCTCTCGCAGAGGCCTACGGGCCTTACGACGAATGCGACCCCTGGGTAAGGAGTCAGGGTCATCGGTCCTTCGAAGAGGGGTCTCTGAAAGCGCGCTACCCCGAGGGGGAGACGAGCTCGCAGGAGAGACCGGAGGCCCCACCCTTCCCTCCGAAGGCTGTGCGGAAGGGAGAGATGGGACTTCAGCAACATCCGAGGCAGCAGGATCAAGGGTTAGACTTGCCACGTCAGAAGGGGCAGACAACACAGTATCGACAATGTCCGAAGGAAAAACCTCCGGCATTACCGGTGACTGTTTGACTGCAGCCCCCAGCTGCAACAAGTCAAACAGGCCTTCCTTGGAGGGAGTGCCCTTAAGCCCCAAGGAAGTCCAAAGCTGAAACAAACCATGATTAGAAACAGTGCAGTCGAATTCATCAAAATATAATAAATCCTCCCCCGGGGGAGGAGAGGGAACAACCTCGCTAAGGGAGGCCACGCCCTCTCCACCACCACGAGGTTGGCAAAAACCACTAGGACCTGCAATCTCACTCGGCGGTTTCACAGGTGAAGCCGGACGAGGGAGACCTTCGGAGGAGGTTCGGGCGGCGCAAGGAGAAACCCTAGAGACCTCCTTCTTCAAAGTCACCTTCGAAGGAGATCGGTCTCTCTTGGGCTTCTTCTTGCGTCTACGGCCGAACTTCTCCCACTGGGAGGCAGGCCACTCCCTGCACTCACTGCACACATTCTCCCTGTCACACCGTTGACCTCGGCAAAGGGGGCAAAGGGCGTGAGGGTCCGTCTCCAAAGAGGACATAAACGTCCCACATGAACGCTTAGGAACTCCAGGGCAAGTACGCATCGTAGAGTCGAGGCCAACTTCACACACACTAGATAAAGAGAAAGCAGAATTTAAAGGCTGTCAAGCGAGGGTGAGAGCAGAGACGTCTGATCATCACCCGAGCCAAAAGTGAATTGGGGTATTCACAGTGTGTGAGGGGGGAAGGGGTAGCTAGCTACCCCTTCCCTACCCCCTGCTAATTAGCAAGGGGGTAGTTAACCCTCGTTTAATTTTAATGGCTCGTCATTCAGCTCCGCCAAATGTTACCCCATGGAAATAGCAATGGTTTGTATTGGGTTACGGAACAAATTAATGGTTCTACAATATCCATTTATAGAATGCAAATCTAGAATTCGACTTCACGTAATATCAATCTAGAATATCCCAAGCTAGTGTACACCTTCATGGAATGTCAATCTAGAATACGTCCTTACGGAATACTATTCTACAATACGTCCTTACGGAATACTATTGTAGAATACCCATTTACGGAATAATATGCAAGAATACGCTTTTACAGAATACGATTCTAGAAAACGCTTTCACGGAATACCGTTCAAGAATACGTCCAGACAGAATACTATTCTAGAATACACTTTTACAGAATACTATTCTAGCTTTTACGTATTTTGGCATATACTGTACATCTGTGAAATATCGAATAGATTTTTTTAAGAATACTCATAGAACGTTGATTTAATAAGAATTCCAGAATGCTTTTCTTCTGGCGAACTAAACCACTTACACAATACGAATCTAGTATTCAACTTCGCGTAATCTGGAATACCAAGCTAGAATTCGCCATTATGAAATACCAATCTAGAAGACTGTGTGTCCCGATGAAATATTATACTAGAATACCGCTTTTACAGAATACCATTTGAGAATACACTAACGGAATACGATTACAAAATACACTTTTCCGGAATACCAATCTAAAATACGTCCTTACAGAATATCATTCTAGAATACACTTTTATGGAGTACCAATCTAGAATATGTCCTGACGGGATGCTATTCTAGATTACTCTTATGGAATGTTATTTTATATATGATTTTACAGAGTACTATTCTAGAATACGCTTTTAAGGAATTACAATCTAGAATGTGTCAAATACTATTCTATAATACACTTTTATGGAATATCAGTCTTGAATATGTTCTGACAGATTACGATTTTAGAATCCCCTTATGGAATATTCTAAAATACTCTTTTACGGAACATCAATCTAAAATATGTCTTGACGGATTACTTTTCTAGAATACACTTCTACAGAATACCAGTCTAGAATACATATTGACGGAGTACTATTTTAGAATACACTTTTATGGAATACTATCATAGAATACACTTTCATAGAATACCATTCTAGAATACGTTCCGACAGAATACCAATCTAGAATACACTTTTACAGAATACCAGTCTAGAATACATATTGACGGAGTACTATTTTAGAATACACTTTTATGGAATACTACTATAGAATACACTTTCATAGAATACCATTCTAGAATACGTTCCGACAGAATACCAATCTAGAATACACTTTTACAGAATACCAGTCTAGAATACATATTGAAGGAGTACTATTTTAGAATACACTTTTATGGAATACCAATCTAGAATACGTTCCGACAGAATACTATTCTAGAATACACTTCTGTGAAATACCATTCTAGAATATGTTTTTACGGAATACCAATCTAGAAAACATTCTCACAGAATACTATTCTAAAATACACTTTTATAGAATACTATTCTAGAATACACTTTTACGGATTAACAGTCTAGAATATGCCCTGACGGAATACTATTCTAGAATACACTAATGGAATACTATTCTAGAATATGTTTCAATGGAATACCAATCTAGAATATGTCCTGACGAAATACAAATCTAGAATACGTCCTGACGGAATGCTATTTTAGAGCATACTTGTATGGAATACTATTCTAGAATGCGCTTTTAAAGAATACCAATCTAGAATATGTCCTGATGAAATAATATTCTAGAATACACCGTTATGAAATAACTTTTCTAGAATACTCTTTTAAGGAATACCATTCTGGAAAGTGTCCTGACGGAATATTATTATAGAATATGCTTTTATGGAATGCTATTCTAGAATACGCTCTTACAGAATGCCAATCTAGACTACGTCCTTTCATAATACCAATCCAGAATATGCTTTTACAGAATGCCAATCTAGACTACGTCCTTTCATAATACCAATCTAGAATATGCTTTTACAGAATGCCAATCTAGAATACGTCTTGACAGAATACTATTCTAGAACACCCTTTTACGGAATACCAGTTTAGAATACGTCCTGATGGAATACTATTCTAGAATAAACTTATAGAATACTATTCTAGAATACTGTTTTACGGAATACCAATCAAGAATACGTCGTGATGGAGTACTATTCTAGAATACACTTGTAGAATATTTTTCTAGAATACGCTTTTACAGAATAGGTCCTACCAATCTAGAACATGTCCTGACGCAATACTCTACTTCAATACGCTTCTATGTAATACCAAGCCTTTAAGGAACACAAATAGAATAAGCCTTTATGCAATATCAACCTAGAAAATGTGACCTCACAGAACACCAACCTAGGATACACCCTACCTAAATACCTACATAAAATACACCCTAATGGAAAACCAATCTAGAATTCATTCTTGTGAAATTTAGAATATGCCCTTACGTAATACCAATCTAGAATACCAAGATGGGAAAAGTTTCGTTCATGCTCTCTACTAACAACCGTTTAAGAGTTTCACTCCCCAATATGAGATATTCTAGATTAATCTTCTAAATTATCTTTTATATTCCAATTTAGAATGCACTCTTAAGAATACAAGTCGAGGATATACTCTTATGGAATGTCAACCTAGAATACACTTTAACGGAATACCAATATAAAATAAGCTCATTTTAATCTAGAACACACTCTTTAACGGAATAACAGTCTAGAATACGTCCTCACAAATCTAGAATACCAAACGGGAAGGTTTAAAGGTCGCTCATAAATGGCAGAGGCAAGGGACAGTGACATTGCCCTAGCAAGCAGGACAATGCCCTAGAGACTGACCATATATTATATGATCAGCGCCCAAGCCTCCTCTCCACCCAAGTTAGGACCAGGGAGGGCCAGGCAGTGGCTGCTGATGACTCAGCAGATAGACCTATAGGCTCCCCCAATCCCTCCCAACCTTAGCTCACAAGGATGGTAAGGTTGCAGACACTAAATGGCACTAACGAGTCTGAGCGGGACTCGAACCCCCGACTGGCAAACACCAGGCAGAGACGTTACCAATCAGGCCACAGCAACCTTTCAGATTAATGGCTGTCATAAATGTAATAGCAGAGGATGGAAAATAGTTATAATAGTAATTTCTTATAAAAGATATTATCTACATAGTTTCAAGATCTTTATAGATGTCTGATATGAAATAGTGAAGGAGATATTAATTAACTATTAATTATTTTGTAGTCTATGTAAAAATTATTTTAAGTTGTCAAAATAGAATAAAAGATTAATCATTTCAAATTAATTGGAAGTATATTCTGTAAAGATGACTTGAGGGAGAACTCTCTTACTAAATACATACATGTATACAAACACCAATGTATTTAGGTATTTACATTACTCAAACTAATATATATATATATATATATATATATATATATATATATATATATATATATATATATATATATATATATATATATATATATATGGGGTGCATATGCGTGTGTGTACAGAGAGAGAGAGAGAGAGAGCGAGAGAGAGAGAGAGAGAGAGAGAGAGAGAGAGAGAAAGGTGAAAATACACGCAAATATCAGAGCGAATCACAGGAGTCAATGATACTGTCCATTAGGATTTAGTCTGGTGTCCGAAACTCAGCTCTGTTTATGCGGAAGAATAGTCCGAAACGCGGTTAGAATTTCACGGACGTTTAAGTCGGCGAAAAATTGCGAACATTTGCTGTAAATTCGCGGAATAAACCCGGCCAAAATGTCAGGGGGCTTTGGGGCATAAAGGTGTCATTAATTTGCAGGTTAAAATGGTTTCATGGCATTCTAAAAGAGGTTATTGTATACTAAGGGATCTTTGATCTTTTAGACTTTATTGGCAAAGTGTATTTAGGGGAGAGAGAGTATTTAGGAGAGAGAGAGAGAGAGAGAGAGAGAGAGTTTAGTGTACTGGCATTATGTTCAATTCAATACGAGAGAGAGAGAGAGAGAGAGAGAGAGAGAGAGAGAGAGAGAGATTCAAATCAGTTAACACAAGAGGCAATTTAGCTCTGTCGAGTTTTTACATTTCATATCATCAAATTAAAAATGAATCTGGATTTGTACATTTGAAATAATTCTCTTTTCTCTGAACAAAATTACCTCCAGTTGTGATTATGAATATTTTTTTTGTTGGGGGGGGGGGCATTGTATAATAATTATTAGTTCTGTTATCTTATTAATGCTGTTGTTGTTTGAATTAAAATAATCCTTACTATTGGTATCATTAATTTCAATGTTGCTACTGTACTTAAAAATATTTTATTTTAATTTGTACATTACTTCTCTTGTAGTTTGTTTATTTCCTTATTTCCTTTCCTATTTTTCAATTTTGGAGTCCTTATAGG
>NC_090747.1:61877565-61878879 GCF_036898095.1 Palaemon carinicauda | reverse complement strand
TAGACTTTGCATCATAGGTAAAGTATCATGGCATGATATTGACATTATAATTTCAACTTTTTACTGTTGCTTTGATAATTTGTTGTTTCAATTTCTCTTATGAAAAGGATAATAACAAGTATAAATGCTTTTGTGCTTTTTGGAAAAAATCCTGTGTTAATGAATCCCTTATGGATTAAGGGTACCTAACAGTATATTTAAACTTTTTGTATTTTATTTAATGTGAAAATGATCGATATAATTATTCAAATCATTTCACTCGATCATAATTAACAATTAGTAACAGGAAACGGACTTGGCATACGAATGTCAATCAAACGTTTATGACTTGTGGTGGCCTAGTGGTAACGTCCTTGCCTGGTGATTGCCAGACTGGGGTTCGAGTCTCGCTCAAACTCGTTTGTTCCTTTCGTCGCGGCCACCTCACCATTCTTTTGAGCATAGGGTGGGGGGGGGGGGGGTTGGGGGAGCCTATAGGTCTATCTGCTGAGTCATCAGCAGCCATTGCCTGACCCTCCTTGGTCCTGGCTTGGGTGGAGAGGGGGCTTGGGCACTGATCATATGATGGTCAGTCTCTAAGACATTGTTATGTTTGATAGGGCGATGTCACTGTCCCTTGCCTCTGCCATTCATGAGAGACCTTTAAAGCTTTTAAACGTTTTTACCATTGCAATATAAACAGTACTTAGTAGATGTTTTGATTAAGTAACGAGTCGAAATAGCTGTTTTTGGTAGCTAGCTTGTGTGGTAGCTGTCTCATCCAGATGGCTAGACCCTGACGGGGACCTTATAACCTTTGTTCTGAAAAGGTGGAATAGTGCCTTAGCCTATTCCACGTGCAGCAGTTACTCTTACCCAAATTCTCTTCATTTATTCATCTGTGGTGTTAATTTTGTGTTATTTTTTTTTAATATTCTTATAGAATGTGGATATATGTATATATGTAATATAGACATATCTATAATATATATGTACATATCAATGTATCTGTGTATATATGAGTATTTATATATATATATATATGTATGTATATATATATATATATATACATATATGTATATATATATATATATATATATATAATTTTATAAGTATATCTATGTATCTATAATATATACATATTTATGTATGTATGTACGAATGCATTTTAGAGTATATTCATGGTTATATATGTGTATATATGCACTGAGATGTATTTTTGTATAGATATATAAAGTTCATATATATATATATATATATATATATATATATATATATATATGTATATATATATACATATATTGTAGTTTTATATGTACATACGTGTATATATAT
>NC_090747.1:61865065-61870065 GCF_036898095.1 Palaemon carinicauda | reverse complement strand
TTCTCTTCTCCTTTCTAGACTGTATAGTTTTAAAAATTGCAGTCTTTCCCAGTAGTCAAGGTCCTTAACTACTTCTATTCTAGCAGTATAGGACCTTTGTACACTCTCTATTTGTGCAATATCCTTTTGGTAGTGTGGGTACCTTATCACATTGCAGTACTTGAGTGTACTACGTTCATAAGTTTTGTAAAGCATAATCATGTGTTCAGCTTTTCTTGTTTTAAAGTGTCAGAGAGAGAGAGAGAGAGAGAGAGAGAGAGAGAGAGAGAGAGAGAGAGAGAGAGAGAGAGAGAGAGAGAGAGACCCTACTCTCTACAGAATTATACAGAGAGAGAGAGAGAGAGAGAGAGAGAGAGAGAGAGAGAGAGAGAGAGAGAGAGAGAGAGAGAGAGAGAACCCTACTCTACAGAACTATACAGAGAGAGAGCCCTACTCTCTACAGAACTATACAGAGAGAGAAACCTACTCTCTACATGAATATATATATATATATATATATATATATATAGAAAGAGAGAGAGAGAGAGAGAGAGAGAGAGAGAGAGAGAGAGAGAGAGACCCAATTTCTCTACTAGACCTCCACAGTTATTATATCATGTTCGTTCGAAAGCATTAACATTTCACACAAGTCGTACTTTTGGTAAATTTCAGTGGTTGGGGTTACAGTAGTCAATTCTGGTAATAACTGAGCTAATGTTTGCAGTAAGTTCATGAATAAATCTCTTATTCTAGTTATGTGGAGCTCAAAGCATGCCTCGAGTGGGACTAGATATTCATTTTCATAAGTTGAAAGCAATTGGGATTTTTATTCACAGTATACACTGGAGGGATACTCGATAGAGAGCATGCCTTCGCCACGCCAAGCAGTCTTATTTTGCTCTTGACTCTACTGTGTCCTTGTACTTCGATGTATTTTCTTCAAAATCTAATGGATTTGTCCTTGAGTCATACCCCATATGTCCACCAAGTTTTGTTGAAAATTGGTTCAATAGATATTGCGTAATGTTGTTCTCAAGCAAAAAATAAAAATATTTGCCATTTAACATTGCGATTACTTTCAAAGCACTGCAGTGTACTTTTACTTTGATGTACAATACCTAAAATGTTACAGATTCATCCTTTCATACCTAACATAACTACCAATTTTGGACAGAATAGGTGCAATAGTTTTTGTGTAAAATTGCTCACAGACACGATGACGAGGGTGAATACAGGGTGCAGGATTTAGTTCAGAAGTGAGCCACAAGAGGGCCACAGGTGAGAAGATTCAGTATATAAACCGTTCTTCGTGTATAAATCCTTACAAACTCCCATATGCAAATAAGTACCTCATTACCATAATTCAAAGGGACTTTCCAATTACCTTCTGCTAGTTCCCCTCTCGTGGGAATCCTCCGGCGGGGATCCTTTCGCCATGGAGAGGATGTAACTGATTGCCTAGGTCGTAGAGAGTATGTGGGACAGCGCAGATGCTCAGGAGTTATGGGCAAGCCTCAGATAGTTAACCTGTTGTTGTTGTTGTTTTTTTTTTCTAACGAAAATGAATGATAAATACGTAGCTAGAATTCATTAATACCAATTTAGACAATATAAGGGTACTCTGTAGAGCGCAGACCTCCACCGCGGTAGCTTATTTCTCGACCTTTTGTTTGTCCTTGACCTTTGACCTTAACGTTTAATAATTGGTGTGGATTTTCATAAACTCAAACAATTTAGACTAGAGGGGCAGTCTGTAGAGCGCAGACCTCCACCGCGGTAGCTTATTTCTAGACCTTTTGCTTGACCTTGACCTTGATGTTTGACCTTAACGTTTAATAATTTAGCGTGGATTTTCATAAACTCAAACAATTAAGACTAGAGGGGCAGTCTGTTGAGCGCTTATTTCTCGACCTTTTGCTTGACCTTGACCTTTGACCTTAACATTTAATAAATTGGCGTGGATTTTCATAAACTCAAATGTGAACCAAGTTTGAAGTCTCTGTGACAACGATATCCAAACTTATGGCTGATTACGTGAATTGGACATTTGCTTGACTGTGACCTTGACCTTTGAACTTGACCTTCTAAAATTTCATAATATCCAGATTTTTACATAACAGTTAATCCGTGCAAGTTTCATTACTCTACGATTAAAATTGTGGCCAGGAATTTGTTCATAAACACACATACAAACAAACACACACAAACAGGGACGAAAACATAAGTTCCTTGCAACTTCGTTGGCGGAGATAAAGAACAAGGATAACAAAAACACTCTATCAACCTTTCCTTGGATTACAAAGCACAAAACTCTTATAAAATCCGTTATATTCACAAGCAAGGAAACTGAACATGAATGATCCCAAGTTATTAAACACGATGGAAATCCTGCCGTCATTTTACCAAGGATAACCAGACACTTCCAGCAGAGACACGAGGCAGTGACGAAACCATGAAATGAACGAAATGATTTGTGTCATTTCCCAAAAGGCTAAAGGTCGAGATTGGGCGTCGAAGATTTATGAGAAACGTGATGGAATATATGAGAAACTTTTCGCTCGGGTGGAAATATTCTTGATTTGAATTTATTATTTGAGGATTTTTCAATTCAATTATTTCGTTGATTTTATTGAAGATGATTCGTAGTTTTAAAGTTTATAGATGGAAAGTAAATTCTTGTTTTTAATCTGTGATAAGATTTCATTTAAAAGTGTATGAAGAAACATATTCAGATTTTTGTTTTTCTATTAATAAAAGGATGTCAATGTATTTACCGTGGAAAAAATAAAGATTTTTAAGTTTACGGATTGAAAGAAAAAAAAATTTTCTACGTAATAAGGCTTCATTGGAAAGTGTTTAAAGAATTTTCTTCATATATCAATATTCAAGTAATAATATCATAATAACCTTTACTCTTTAAAATAGAAATATTGGTTTATGATATATTTCGAAATATGTTATAGAAAATATATGATTAAACATTTACAAACTATCATCTTTTAAATAAGCTTCAAAATGACATTCTTACTATATATTATCGTCATTACCTCTGCCAACGATGTTGGAAGGTTATGTTTTAACCCGTGTTTGTGTGTGTGCGTGCGTTTGTTTGTGAACAGCTTCTTGGCCACAGTATTAATCGTAATGAAACTTGCAATGTCAAATATTGATCTTTTAGTGGCCCTTGAGAAAAACATTTATTATTATTATTATTATTATTATTATTATTATTATTATTATTATTATTATTATATGTCAAGCTACAACCTTAGTTGGGAAAGCAGAAGGCTATAAGCCAGAGGGCTCCAACAGGGAAAATATCCCAGTGAGGAAAGGAAATAAGAAAACTACAAGAAAAGTAATAAAGAACTGTAACAACATTCAAATAGATATTTCATATGAAACCTATAAAATCTGAAAAAAAAAAATCACAAGAAGAAGAGAAATAAGATAGAATAGTGTGCCCGAGCGTACCCTTAAGCAAGAGAACTCTAACCCAAGACAGTGGAAGAACATGAAACAGAGGTTATTGCACTACCCAAGACTAGAGAACAATTGTTTGATTTTGGAGTGTCCTTCTCCTAGAAGAGCTGCTTACCATAGCTGAAGAGTCTCTTCTACCCTTAGCAAGAGGAAAGTAGCCACTGAACAATTACATTACAGTAGTTAAGCCCTTGAGTGAAGAGGAATTGTTTGGTAATCTCAGTGTTCTCAATTCAGCGTATGCGTAGACAAAGGGAAAATGAGCCGTAAACAAGAGAAGCATCCACTGTAGTACTGTCTGTCCAGTCAAAGGACCCAATCATTCTGTAGGAGTAATACCTCAACGGATGGCTGGCGCCCTGGTCAAACTACTACCACCTTCAACTCGACCGTAAACACCACAACAACGAAAAGCGAGTCTTGCCAAATTCAGTCGCTCGCTGGAACGACTCGTTAATATTCCGCGCTCGCTTCGGGCAAGAATAAAAGATAGAAAAAAAGACAGTCCTTTCACTCTTAGATCTTTCCGCGGACATTAAGGAGACGGTCCTGTCGTTAAAGGCGTGTGTAGGAGCGATGCATGAACGTTGGTCAATTGTGTTTTTTTTTCTCTTTTGTCGTCGTTTGAAATACAATGGGTATGTGCGTGAGATTAATTGCTACATGCTGTACTAATCAGTTTCTTTTATTTTGTTGTTGTGGTTGTGGTTGTTGTTATTATTATAAATATTTTTTTATTATTATTATTGTTATTGTTATTATTATTATTATTATTATTATTATTTGTGTTGTTGTTGTTAATTTTATTATTATTATTAGTATTATTATTATTATTAATGTTGTTATTATTATTGGTGTTGTTGTTGTTGTTGTTAATTTTATTATTATAATTTTATTATTTTTATTATTATTATTATTATTATTATTAATATGATCATTATCATTATTATGAAATTATTATTATTATTATTATTATTATTATTATTATTATTATTATATTTATCATTATTATTATTATTATAATTAGGCAAGCTACAACCCTTGTTGAAAAAGCAGGATGCCACAACCCCAATGGCTCCAACAGGGAAAAATAACCCAGTGAGGAAAAGAAATAAAGAAAAAATAAACTACAAGAGAAGTAATCAACAAATGAAATAAAATCCAAGAACAGTAACTACATTAAAACAGATCTTTCATATATAAACTATAAAAAAGGGACTAAAGTCAGCCTGTTCAACGTAAAACATTCTCTGCACGTTTAAACTTTTTAAGTTTTTGAAGTTCCATAATTTTTGCAGGATCCTTCTTGTAGGACACAACTAAATGAGTTTGTATACTTAAGTTGGTATTAAGGCCGAGTGAAATAATTTGATTTTAGAATTAAAAGTATGGTAAAAAAGACTACTAAATATGAGGCTTTATAATAAAGAGAAACCTCACTGAGAACTACTAAATATGAGGCTTTATAATAAAGAGAAACCTCACTGAGAACTACTAAATATGAGGCTTTATAATAAAGAGAAACCTCACCGAGAACT
>NC_090747.1:61855065-61857565 GCF_036898095.1 Palaemon carinicauda | reverse complement strand
AAATTATATAATTGGTGTGGTGTCATCGGTGAAAGTGAAGCCAGACCTTAGGAGAGATGACACTGGATCTTGCCCATTCATCGCAAGACGAGAGAGAGAGAGAGAGAGAGAGAGAGAGAGAGAGAGGAGAGAGAGAGAGAGAGAGAGAGAGAGTATATTGTCTGATTTCTGAGACCACAATATTTATATTTATTATATATATATATACTGTCGTATATATATATATATATATATATATTATCTAATATATATATATATATATATATATATATATATGTTTGTATTAAATGTACATTATTCTGTTATACGTGTATATTGTATATGATATATATTTATATTACATAAGTATATATACTATATACTGTATGTATAACTATGTGAATGTGTATTATGTATTTTATATATGTAATTATATATGTATTTATATATATCCTTTTATATATGATATATAATGTATATATATATATATACACATATATATATATATAATCGTATATATATATATGCATCTCTAATAAATCTCTTAACGAATGAAATTCCCTCATTATTTTACATTCTAATCAATTATAATGAATAACCATTATCATGAAAACAACACTGACTTTCTTGCTGAAGTTAAATCTTATAAGAATTATGCCTACTGTATGTCATCTTACCCACATGTCAAGCTATAAGTTTCAGTAAACATTTCTTTAAGATATTCCAGGATATTCCGATATCTTTCCAGGCTCATGGAAGATGCAAATACCACTTCTGGATTTTCCAGCTTCTTCCAGATGATGTGAAAGGTCAGCAATTTTGAAAGATGAATAAAAAGAGGTTTTGCATTTTCAAACGTTTAATTAGTCTTAGAAATTGAGAGAGAGAGAGAGAGAGAGAGAGAGAGAGAGAGGAGAGAGAGAGAGGAGAGAGAGAGAGAGAGAGAGAGAGGAGAGAGAGAGAGTAATTAAATTTTATATTTAACCCAATTCATGATCTTTATGATAATATAAAAAATTATGAAAGAATTATTTTAGAAAAATATGAAAAATTTATCCGCGGTATAAGTAAACGGTCCTTGTGAACAAGACGTTTGGATATAAGCCCCACCCCCTTTTATCACAGTTGCCAAAGGCCTCCATTCTCAGACTTATCGAATCCTATATTTTTCTGCCAAATCCTGAAGATCATTATCATATTATGAAAAATAAAAAAAAAATTCAAGAAATGTATTTAGATATATATATATATATATATATATATATATATATATATATATATATATATATATATATATATATATATATATATATATACTGTATAAATAAAAAACCATTCCTTATGAGTAAGAAGTTTGGATACAAGCCCCGCCCCCTTTACACAGTTGCCAAATGTCTCCAGAATCGAGAGATAAAGAGAAAACTCACTGAGTTGTGATTACTTTGTGATCTATAAATTTGAAATTTTAAGCGAAATCATCATCATTTTTTTTTTTTGTGTATGTTCATGATTGATTTTTTTTTACCCTGAAAAAAGACAGTTATAATTTTATTCAGTTAATAATTACGAAACCTTTCGGTATTTTAATGCGATGAAAAGTATGTATGAGTAATAATAATAATAATAATATAATAATAATAATAATAATAATAATAATAATAATAATAATAATAATAATCCGGATGCAGCCTAGATCTACACACTACTAACTCTGTAAATTGTGATAACAAATGATGATAATAATAATAGTAATAATAATAATAATAATAATAATAATAATAATAATAATAATATGAAATAATGATGATAAATGATTATAATTATTATTGTGTTGTTGTTGTGATGATATTATTATTATTATTATAATTATTATTATTATTATTATTATTATTATTGCTGTTGTTGTTATTATCATTATTTATTTTCATCATCATCATCATGATTATTATGATGATTATTATGAATATTTGTTATCTATTTTTATTTATTGTTAATTATTGTTTATAATTTATTATTATTGTGTAATGTTTATCATTATTTATTATTTATAGTTGTTTATTATCATTTATTATTTATAGTTGTTTATTATTGTTTATTATTATTTATTTATAATTGTTTATTATTGTTTATTATTATTTATTTATAATTGTTCATTATTGTTTATTATTTATTATTAATAATTGTTTATTATTGTTTATTATTATTTATTATTAATAATTGTTTATTATCATTTATTATTATTTATTATTTATAATTGTTTATTATTGTTTATTATTATTTATTTATAATTGTTTATTATTATTTATTATTTAATATTTATAATTGTTTATTATTGTTTATTATTATTTATTTATAATTGTTTATTATTGTTCATTATTATTTAATATTTATTGTTATTATTGTTTATTATTTAATATTTGTAATTATTTATTATTATTTATTATATTATTTATTACTTATCATTTATTATGAAATATTTATTATCTAATTATTATTAGTATTATTATTATTATTATTAATA
>NC_090747.1:61850065-61852565 GCF_036898095.1 Palaemon carinicauda | reverse complement strand
CAAACCAGAGATGGCGTTCTCAATCAACTTGAAGATAGGGCGTGCGAGGACATTCTGGGATTTTGCAGGTCGTTCATTGCAGGTCATTGTAGGTCGGTGTTCTTTTCTTACAGAACAGGCTGGCATAAGTTAGGATGGGAATAAGATTCGAACTCTATTTTTAGGACTGGAAACAAAGGTGCCGTTCTTAATCAACTTGAAGATAGGGCGTGCGACGACATTCTGGGATTTTGCAGGTCGTTCATTGCAGGTCATTGTAGGTCGGTGTTCTTTTCTTACAGAAGAGGCTGACATAAGTTAGGATGGGAATAAGATTCGAACTCCTTTTTTTTTTTTTTTTTTTTTTTTTTTTTAGGATTCTAACCAGAAGTGCCGTTCTTAGTCAACTTGAAGATAGGGTGTGCGAGGACATTCTGGGATTTTGCAGGTCGTTCATTGCAGGTCATTGTAGGTCTGTGTTCTTTTCTTACAGAACAGGCTGACATAAGTTAGGATGGGAATAAGATTCTAATTCTTTTTTAGGATTCTAACCAGAGGTGTCGTTCTTAATCAGCTTGAAGATAGGGCGTGCGACGACATTCTGGGATTCTGTAGGTCGTTCATTGCAGGACATTGTAGGTCTGTGTTCTTTTCTTACAGAACAGGCTGACATAAGTTAGGATGGGAATAAGATTCAAACTCTTTTTTTAGAATTCAAACCAGAGGTGCCGTTCTTAATCAACTTGAAGATAGGGCGTGCGACGACATTCTGGGATTTTGCTGGTCGTTCATCGCAGGTCATTGTAGGTCGGTGTTCTTTCATTACAGAACTGACATAAGTTAGGATGGGAATAAGAATCTAATTCTTTTTTTAGAATTCAAACCAGAGGTGCCGTTCTTAATCAACTTGAAGATAGGGCGTGCGAGGACATTCTGGGATTTTGCAGGTCATTGTAGGTCTGTGTTCTTTTCTTACAGAACAGGCTGACATAAGTTAGGATGGGGGTAAGATTCTAATTCTTTTTCAGGATTCAAACCAGAGGTGCCGTTCTCAATCAACTTGAAGATAGGGCGTGCGAGGACATTCTGGGATTTTGCAGGTCGTTCATTGCAGGTCATTGTAGGCCGGTGTTCTTTTCTTACAGAAGAGGCTGACATAATTTAGGATGGGAATAAGAATCTAATTCTTTTTTTAGAATTCAAACCAGAGGTGGCGTTCTTAATCAACTTGAAGATAGGGCGTGCGAGGACATTCTGGGATTTTGCAGGTCGTTCATTGCAGGTCATTGTAGGTCGGTGTTCTCCTACACTTACAAAGCAGGCTGACATAAGTCTTTTCATAGTTTTTATATAATATCTTGTTTTAATGTAATAATTTATAGTTAATTTTTTCTCATCGTTTATTTATTTTCTTATTTCCTTTCATCGCTGTGCTATTTTTCCCTGTTGGAGCCCTTGGGCTTATAGCATCTTGGTTGCTTTTCCAACTAGGGTTGTAGCTTGACTAGTAATAATAATGATAATAATAATGATAATAATGATATGTAGGACCTAAATTTCTGGTATTTTATCTGCAGGTTGACTAAAGATAGATTATTGCAAATACCAAAGTTATTTTTAAAAGATTAGAAATATTGTATTTCGTGTTCTATAAAAGATGATTCTTATCTGTGTAAGTAAAAAAAAAATTCTTAAAGATGACTCTTACATATACAGATATTTTTTTTTTTTTTTTTTTTTTGTAAAGGATAAATTTTACATGGGTACGTAAAAAAAGATTCTTTTTGTTCCATAAAAGATGATTCTTATTTTTTTTTAGGTAAAATAATGTCTTTCTCGTTCCAGAAAAAAATGGTTCTTATTTGCCCAGGAAAGAGAATATCTTTCTTATTCCAGGCTACGTGATAGATAGATATTTATTCCTTGCTAAGTCACTTTGGGATATGTCTAGAGGACTTGAATCTTGTCTTGCTTTCCATCTGTCAACAACAGACCTTGAAATATGACATTGTAAGTCATCATAGGTCAATTTAGGTCTCTCTCTCTCTCTCTCTCTCTCTCTCTCTCTCTCTCTCTCTCTCTTCTTTTTTAATCTTCGGAAGCGAAGGTAAAGTCTTTAAGGTTGTCCAAGGTCATGATCTGACCTTTTCACGGTCTAATTGGTCACTTTAGGTTATTGTTTAACCTTTTCCTGATACTGAAATATTCATCTCATCCAACCTATTTTTTCCCCCAAAAATACAGGTCATTAAAGGTCACTGTTGGTCAGAGGGTCACTTCTTTGTCCTTTTTAAGGTCAATTGAAGGTAGCTGCAAGTTATAGTGGTTAATGATAAATATGGATTATTTGAACACTATCAACAGGAAGGGTAAAAGGTTTCTCTCTCTCTCTCTCTCTCTCTCTCTCTCTCTCTCTCTCTCATTATATATATATATATATATATATATCTCCAAATAGTTTTAATTGTTCGTTATTTCTCTTGTAGTTTGTTTATTTCCTTATTTCCTTTCCTCACTGTTC
>NC_090747.1:61840065-61842565 GCF_036898095.1 Palaemon carinicauda | reverse complement strand
TCGGGCACACTATTCTGTCTTATTTCTCTTCATTTTGCTTTGTTAAAGTTTTTATAGTTTATATATGAAAGATTTATTTTAATGAAATGATTATTCTTAAACTGCTCTTGTAATTTTTCCTTATTTCCTTTCGTCATCGGGCTATTTTCCCTGTTGGAGCCCTTGGGCTTATCGCATCCTGCTTTTCCCTGCTTTTCTAATTAGGGTTGTTACTTAGCAAGTAATAATAATAATAATAATAATAATAATAATAATAATAATAATAATAATAATAATAATAATTGGAACAGCGGTGAACTTCAATATCCATATTATTTATATTGTATTAGCAGACGGTTCCAATTTTTCCATTGCTGAAGTACTTCATGCTACCACGAAGAATAAAAGAATTGAGAATCGAAATTTCTATCGTTAAATATGATGAAGTTAGTTGAGTTTAACCGCTATTGACGATCGAATCATTTTAGTTTTATTGAAAGCAACTTTCTCTTTTTGTAGGCATAAAATTAAGAAAATATATAGAGATAAAAACGGGTAAGTGAAAGCCTCGGTCATTATTGGAACCACGCTGCGTGCAGCAAGCGGGATCAGTCTTTGGAAAAGTCGTTTGTATATGCGTCGATTATCCTTACATCTTCAAAGGCTATTTGCATCTTTAGAGGCTTTTTGCATCTTTAAAGGCTATTTACATCTTAAAAGGCTCTTTACATCTTCAGAGGCTATTTACATCCTCCAAGGCTATTTACAACTTCAGAGGCTATTTACATCTTCCAAGGCTGTTTATATCTTCTGTGGCTATTTACATCCTCCGAGGCTATTTACATCTTGAGAGGATATTAACATCTTCAAACGCTATTCACATCTTCAGGGGCTATTTACATCTTCAAAGGCTAATTATATCTTCAGAGGCTATTTACATCCTCAACGGCTATTTACACCTTCAGAGGCTTTTAAAAAACATCTACAGAGGCTATTTACATCTTAAAAGGTTGTTCACATCTTCAAGGGCTATTTACATCTTTAGAAGCTATTTACATCTTAAAAAAGGCTGTTCACATCTTCAAAGGCTATTTACATCTTCAGAGGCTATTTGCATCTTAAAAGGCTGTTCACATCTTCAATGGCTGTTTACTTCTTCAGAGGGTTTTTTAACATCTTCAGAGGCTATTTACATCTTGAAAGGCTGTTCACATCTTCAAAGGCTATTTACATCTTCAAAGTCTGTTTATATCTTCAAAGACTTTACATTTTCAGAGGCTATTTACATCTTCAAAGTCTATTTACATCTTCAGAGGCTATTTACATCTGCAAAGGCTATTTACATCTTGATTAAAATTGCATATTCGTTTTGATAGCGAGAGAATATTCTTTTCAAATCATGGTTTTGAATGAAGAATATAGTATTTTAGTAACGACAATAAATTTTTTTTTCCTTTTAAGAGATGTTCTTCAATAGAGCTCAAAAGTAATGAAAGAATATAAAATTTGTATTTATGGATAAGGATTATATGGCCCAGCGTTGGGAACTGGGAGGCCAATCAGTGTCAAAGTTCTAACAAGAAAAAAGAATTCAGTTACACGGATTTAGAATTAGAAGAGGTTGAACATCAAGAAGAAAAAAATTGCCTACAGTACACCACGTGATACGTACTGAGTGCATTACCTCCCTGAAGGGTTTGAATCCAACAAGTGCTAGTTGATGTGCATTGTTAGTTGGGGATTCAACGAACTGCTGGTAAGACTTGCTTAAATTTGTATAAAGTGGGTAATTTTGTTCACATTTTGGGATTAAGTAGTTTTATTATAAGAGTTGAAATTTTACGTATATATATATATATATATATATACATATTGCGTATATATAGTATATATATGTTGTATATATATATATATATATATATATATATATTATATATATATATATATATATATTGTATATATATAGTATATATATATATTGTATATATATTGTATATATATATATATATATATATATTGTATATATATACTGTATATATATGTATATATTGTATATATATATATTGTATATATATTTATATATGTACATACAGTGTATATATACATATAGATAGATATTCGTATAAACGGTTTTCAATCTGTCTTGGGGTCTCATCCGAAAGAGGTAAAACAGCCCCCCCCCCCCACCCCCCAGCCCAATCTATCCTCATTACTGGTTTGGGAAACTCTCAAAACGCCGGGTGTCCTTTGAATAATTAGGGTGACAGACGGAATTAGAGCCAATTAACCCACAATGACCTGACCAAAGGCCTCATTGCCCTGCAGATCCGTTGATGAAATAATGATTGGAACGAAGATGATAATCTACTGAAAGAGAGTGCAGTTGCCAGAGGTCTCTTGGATGACAATTTCTGGCGATAGATGGCGCGCGCATCTCTCTTTGGCTTCCTTGAGGGGTAAGATTATCAGTGTATTTATGGAAGTAATTTCTGTAATTGCTTATTATGATTATTATTATTAC
>NC_090747.1:61820065-61835065 GCF_036898095.1 Palaemon carinicauda | reverse complement strand
CTGTTCACCCGGACAGGTACAGACCTGGCAACCTGTTCACCCAGACAGGTACAGACCGGGCAATCTGTTCACCCGGACAGGTACAGACCTGGCAGACTGTTCACCCCGGACAGGTACAGACCTGGCAGACTGTTCACACCCGGACAGGTACAGACCTGGCAGACTGTTCACCCGGACAGGTACAGACCTGGCAGACTGTTCACCCCGGACAGGTACAGACTTGGCAACCTGTTCACCCGGACAGGTACAGACCTGGCAGACTGTTCACCCGGACAGGTACAGACCTGGCAACCTGTTCACCCAGACAGGTACAGACCGGGCAATCTGTTCACCTGGACAGGTACAGACCTGGCAGACTGTTCACCCCGGACAGGTACAGACCTGGCAACCTGTTCACCCGGACAGGTACAGACCTGGTAGACTGTTCACCCGGACAGGTACAGACCTGGCGACCTGTTCACCCGGACAGGTACAGACCTGGCAACCTGTTCACCCAGACAGGTACAGACCTGGCAGACTGTTCACCCGGACAGGCACAGACCTGGCAACCTGTTCACCCGGACAGGCACAGACCTGGCAACCTGTTCAGCCGGAGAGCACAGACCTGGCAAACTGTTCACCCGGACAGGCACAGACCTGGCAACCTGTTCACCCAGACAGGTACAGACCTGGCAACCTATTCACCCAGACAGGCACAGACCTGGCAACCTGTTCAGCCAGACAGGTACTGGCAACCTGTTCACCCAGACAGGTACAGACCTGGCAGACTGTTCACCCAGACAGGTACAGACCTGGCAGACTGTTCACCCCGGACAGGTACAGACCTGGCAACCTGTTCACCCAGACAGGTACAGACCGGGCAATCTGTTCACCCCGGACAGGTACAGACCTGGCAGACTGTTCACCCGGACAGGTACAGACCTGGCAGACTATTCACCCGGACAGGTACAGACCTGGCAGACTGTTCACCCGGACAGGTACAGACCTGGCAGACTGTTCACCCCGGACAGGTACAGACTTGGCAACCTGTTCACCCGGACAGGTACAGACCTGGCAGACTGTTCACCCGGACAGGTACAGACCTGGCAACCTGTTCACCCCAGACAGGTACAGACCGGGCAATCTGTTCACCTGGACAGGTACAGACCTGGCAGACTGTTCACCCCGGACAGGTACAGACCTGGCAACCTGTTCACCCCGGACAGGTACAGACCTGGTAGACTGTTCACCCCGGACAGGTACAGACCTGGCGACCTGTTCACCCGGACAGGTACAGACCTGGCAGACTGTTCACCCCGGACAGGTACAGACCTGGCAGACTGTTCACCCGGACAGGTACAGACCTGGCAACCTGTTCACCCCGGACAGGTACAGACCTGGCAACCTGTTCACCCCGGACAGGTACAGACCTGGCAGACTGTTCACCCGGACAGGTACAGACCTGGCAGACTGTTCACCCGGACAGGTACAGACCTGGCAACCTGTTCACCCGGAAAGGTACAGACCTGGCAACCTGTTCACCCCGGACAGGCACAGACCTGGCAACCTGTTTACCCGGACAGGTACAGACCTGGCAACCTGTTCACCCCGGACAGGCACAGACCTGGCAACCTGTTCACCCCGGACAGGTACAGACCTGGCAGACTGTTCACCCGGACAGGTACAGACCTGGCAGACTGTTCACCCGGACAGGTACAGACCTGGCAACCTGTTCACCCGGACAGATCCAGACCTGGCAATCTGTTCACCCGGACAGGTACGGTCCTGGCAGACTGTTCACCCCGGACAGGTACAGACCTGGCAACCTGTTCACCCAGACAGGTACAGACCGGGCAATCTGTTCACCCGGACAGGTACAGACCTGGCAGACTGTTCACCCGGACAGGTACAGACCTGGCAACCTGTTCACCCGGACAGGTACAGACCTGGCAGACTGTTCACCCAGACAGGTACAGACCTGGCAACCTGTTCACCCAGACAGGTACAGACCTGGCAGACTGTTCACCCGGACAGGTACAGACCTGGCAACCTGTTCACCCAGACAGGTACAGACCGGGCAATCTGTTCACCCGGACAGGTACAGACCTGGCAGACTGTTCACCCGGACAGGTACAGACCTGGCAACCTGTTCACCCGGACAGGTACAGACCTGGCAGACTGTTCACCCGGACAGGTACAGACCTGGCAACCTGTTCACCCGGACAGGTACAGACCTGGCAGACTGTTCACCCGGACAGGTACAGACCTGGCAACCTGTTCACCCCGGACAGGTACAGACCTGGCAACCTGTTCACCCGGACAGGCACAGACCTGGCAACCTGTTCACCCGGACAGGTACAGACCGGGCAATCTGTTCACCCGGACAGGTACAGACCGGGCAATCTGTTCACCCAGACAGGTACAGACCGGGCAATCTGTTCACCCAGACAGGTACAGACCGGGCAATCTGTTCACCCAGACAGGTACAGACCGGGCAATCTGTTCACCCGGACAGGTACAGACCTGGCAGACTGTTCACCCGGACAGGTACAGACCTGGCAACCTGTTCACCCAGACAGGTACAGACCGGGCAATCTGTTCACCCCGGACAGGTACAGACCTGGCAGACTGTTCACCCCGGACAGGTACAGACCTGGCAACCTGTTCACACCCGGACAGGTACAGACCTGGCAGACTGTTCACCCGGACAGGTACAGACCTGGCAACCTGTTCACCCAGACAGGTACTGGCAACCTGTTCACCCAGACAGGTACAGACCTGGCAGACTGTTCACCCAGACAGGTACAGACCTGGCAGACTGTTCACCCGGACAGGTACAGACCTGGCAACCTGTTCACCCAGACAGGTACAGACCGGGCAATCTGTTCACCCGGACAGGTACAGACCTGGCAGACTGTTCACCCCGGACAGGTACAGACCTGGCAGACTGTTCACCCGGACAGGTACAGACCTGGCAGACTGTTCACCCGGACAGGTACAGACCTGGCAGACTGTTCACCCGGACAGGTACAGACCTGGCAACCTGTTCACCCCGGACAGGTACAGACCTGGCAGACTGTTCACCCGGACAGGTACAGACCTGGCAACCTGTTCACCCAGACAGGTACTGGCAACCTGTTCACCCAGACAGGTACAGACCTGGCAGACTGTTCACCCAGACAGGTACAGACCTGGCAGACTGTTCACCCGGACAGGTACAGACCTGGCAACCTGTTCACCCAGACAGGTACAGACCGGGCAATCTGTTCACCCGGACAGGTACAGACCTGGCAGACTGTTCACCCGGACAGGTACAGACCTGGCAGACTGTTCACCCGGACAGGTACAGACCTGGCAGACTGTTCACACCGGACAGGTACAGACCTGGCAGACTGTTCACCCGGACAGGTACAGACCTGGCAACCTGTTCACCCCGGACAGGTACAGACCTGGCAGACTGTTCACCCCGGACAGGTACAGACCTGGCAACCTGTTCACCCAGACAGGTACAGACCGGGCAATCTGTTCACCTGGACAGGTACAGACCTGGCAGACTGTTCACCCCGGACAGGTACAGACCTGGCAACCTGTTCACCCCGGACAGGTACAGACCTGGCAGACTGTTCACCCGGACAGGTACAGACCTGGCAACCTGTTCACCCCGGACAGGTACAGACCTGGCAACCTGTTCACCCAGACAGGTACAGACCTGGCAGACTGTTCACCCGGACAGGTACAGACCTGGCAACCTGTTCACCCGGACAGGTACAGACCTGGCAACCTGTTCACCCGGACAGGTACAGACCTGGCAGACTGTTCACCCGGACAGGTACAGACCTGGCAGACTGTTCACCCGGACAGGTACAGACCTGGCAGACTGTTCACCCGGACAGGTACAGACCGGGCAACCTGTTCACCCGGACAGGCACAGACCTGGCAACCTGTTCACCCGGACAGGTACAGACCTGGCAACCTTTTCACCCGGACAGGCACAGACCTGGCAACCTGTTCACCCGGACAGGTACAGACCTGGCAACCTGTTCACCCAGACAGGTACAGACCTGGCAGACTGTTCACCCGGACAGGTACAGACCTGGCAACCTGTTCACCCGGACAGGTACAGACCTGGCAACCTGTTCACCCGGACAGGTACAGACCTGGCAGACTGTTCACCCGGACAGGTACAGACCTGGCAACCTGTTCACCCGGACAGGTACAGACCTGGCAGACTGTTCACCCCGGACAGGTACAGACCTGGCAGACTGTTCACCCGGACAGGTACAGACCTGGCAACCTGTTCACCCGGACAGGTACAGACCTGGCAACCTGTTCACCCCGGACAGGTACAGACCTGGCAACCTGTTCACACCGGACAGGTACAGACCTGGCAACCTGTTCACCCGGACAGGTACAGACCTGGCAGACTGTTCACCCGGACAGGTACAGACCTGGCAGACTGTTCACCCGGACAGGTACAGACCTGGCAACCTGTTCACCCGGGACAGGTACAGACCTGGCAGACTGTTCACCCGGACAGGTACAGACCTGGCAACCTGTTCACCCGGACAGGTACAGACCTGGCAACCTGTTCACCCGGACAGGTACAGACCTGGCAGACTGTTCACCCGGACAGGTACAGACCTGGCAGACTGTTCACCCCGGACAGGTACAGACCTGGCAGACTGTTCACCCGGACAGGTACAGACCTGGCAGACTGTTCACCCCGGACAGGTACAGACCTGGCAACCTGTTCAACCGGACAGGTACAGACCTGGCAAACTGTTGCTTATGCTGAATGAGATTTGGGAATTGTAATGTAAAATATATATCATTTTTTTTTTTTTGTCATTCTTACTTACATATCTATTGGTAATATATTCTGAATCTCTCTCTCTCTCTCTCTCTCTCTCGCTCTCTGTATATATACATATGTACAGTATATATACACACACATTCATACACATATACATACACCTTTCCATACACCTTTTCATAAAAGTTTAAAATTCTTTTTAAAATAAATAGGTATTCCAGTTCCTGATGCAACTGGAATAAGTATTCCAGTTCCTGACGCAACTGGAATAAGCATTCCAGTTCCTGACGCAACTGGAATAAGTATTCCAGATCCTGACGCAACTGGAATAAGTAATCCAGTTCCTGACGCAACTGGAATAAGTATTCCAGTTCCTGACGCAACTGGAATAACTATCCCAGTTCCTGACGCAACTGGAATAAGTATTCCAGTCCCTGATGCAACTGGAATAAGTATTCCAGTTCCTGATGCAACTGGAATAAGTATCCCAGTTCCTGATGCAACTGGAATAAGTATTCCAGTTCCTGACGCAACTGGAATGAGTATCCCAGTCCCTGACGCAACTGGAATAAGTATCCCAGTCCCTGACGCAACTGGAATAAGTATCCCAGTCCCTGACGCAACTGGAATAAGTATTCCAGTTCCTGATGCAACTGGAATAAGTATTCCTGTTCCTGATGCAACATAAAATAACCAAAAAACTCCCAAGGATTATCCTCTCTCTCTCTCTCTCTCTCTCCTCTCTCTCTCCTCTCTCCTCTCTCTCTCTCTCTCTCTCTCTCTCTCTCTCTCTCTCTCTCTCTCTCCATCGATCATAAACTACCCGCCATGTGCGTATGTGTGTGTGCGTATGTGCGCTAGCGGAAGCGACCACCTCCCCTGCTAAGTGCTTGCTTTTATTTCATTTGTTGAAACTAAAGCGCTTGTTGAATGATTGGAAAACTTGTGATTCTCGTTGCTTGGGAGTGATTGTTTTATATATATATATATATATATATATATATATATATATATATATATATATATATATATATATATATATATATATATATATATATATATATATATATGTATGTATATATATGTATATATATTTATGTATATATATACAAATTCATATATATATATATATTATATATATATGTATATACATATATATATTATAAATATATTTATATATAATATATACAAATATATACTGTATATATAAATGTATATATATATATATATATATATATATATATATATATATATATATATATATATATATACCGTGTATATATATGCGTGTATATATATATAAATATATATATATATATATATATATATATATATATATATATATATATATACATACAATTCATATATATATATATACATATATACATATATATATAATTTACATGAACATTCATATTAGATATTTGTATTTGTATATTAAATTCTTCATATATACACAAACACAAGTGCTTATTTGTGTATACTGTATATGTATATATGTATATATGGATATATGTATATATGTATATGTGTATATGTATACCAATCATAAATATATACACTTTAAGAAGAACTTACATTAAACACGTAATTTTCTTTCTGTTTGTTTTTGTTTATCGTCACGGATTTTTTATACCAAATATATTTTCATATTTCAGTAAAAAAAAAATTCAAAAATATGTAACCACAATGAAAAGTAACTTTAATGAGCCGCTCCAAAGTGTTATATTCCAGGTACGTTCTGAAGAGACGCTTTAAAAAATTTACGAAAGCCTCTTAGAATATACAAAGAAAATAGTTATATAAGAATTTGAATTTTTACTATATGATGATATAGGATAAAATCCTATGTGGATAGTTATCATTATTATCATTATTATTATTATTATTATTATTATTATTATTATTGTTGTTGTTAATATTATTGCTCTTATTATTATTTTTATTTTTATCATTATCATTATCATTATTATTATTTCTTATTATTTTGATTATTTTTATTATTATTCTTATTTTGATTATTATTATCATTATTTTTATTATTTTTATTATTCTTATTATTATTATTATCATTATTAATATTATTATTACTATCATTATTATTATTATTATTATTATTATTATTATTATTACGATTACTAGCTAAGCTACAAGCCTAATGGGAAAAACTAGATGCTACAGGCCGAAGGTCTCCAACAGGGAAAAAACAGCCCATTGAGGAAAGGAAATAAGGAAATAATTAAACCTTATGAGAAATTATGAATGGGTAAAATAGAATATTAAAAAAAAAACAGTAACATCCAAACAGATATTTCATATATAAGACTATAAAAAGACTTATGTCAGCCTGTTCAACATGAAAACATTTGCTGTAAGTTTGGGCTTTTGAACTTCTACCAATTTAATTACCCAATTGGGAAGATCATTCCACTACTGTAACAACGAGGGAGATTTTAACCATTTAAAAACATCAGCATCATTCCACTACTGTAACAACAAGTGGGATTTTAACCATTTAAAAACATTAGGATCATTCCACTACCGTAACAACGAGTGGGGTTTTAACCATTTAGAAACATCAGCATCCTTCCACTACTGTAACAACAATTGGGATTTTAACCATTTAAAAACATCAGCATCATTCCACTACTGTAACAACAGGTGGGATTTTAACCATTTAAAAACATCAGCATCATTCCACTACTGTAACAACAGGTGGGATTTTAACCATTTAAAAACATCAGTATCATTCCACTACTGTAACAACAGGTGGGATTTTAACCATTTAAAAACATCAGCATCATTCCACTACTGTAACGAGTGGGCTTTTAACCATTTAATAACACCAGCATCATTCCAGTACTGTAACAACGAGTGGGCTTTTAACCATTTAAAAACACCAGCATCATTCCACTACTGTAACAACAAGTGGGATTTTAACCATTTAAAAACATCAGCAATGATATTGGTGAAATAAACAAAACGATGGCAAGCCCAGGTTAGACACAAGACCAGTACCTGACCTAATGGCCCAAGTTGCTGATGCGAAGAAGAATAGAAAGGAGACATTTATTACGTATGACGTCTCAGGGACGCCATTTGCAAGCCAGGCAAGATGGAATGTCTAGCAACAAACAGGAGATTTAGGCTTTGGATGTATGGAAGGAGGGTAGGAGGGAGGATGAAGGAAGGATGGAGGAGGGAAGGAGGATAGATGGAAGGATTGCGGAGGGAAGTAGGAAGATGAAATAAGGGAGAATGAAAAGGAGACATTTGTTTCGTATGACGTCTCAAGGACGCCATTTGCAATCGAGGCCAGATGGAATGTCCAGCAACGAACAGGAGATTGAGGGTTTTGGTGGAAATGAGGTGGATGGATGGAGGATAGATGGAGGAAGGATAGAGGATATATGGAGGATAGATGGAGGATAGATGGAGGAAGATGAAATAAGAGAGAATGAAAAGGTGAGTAAGGAAAGGTATAAAATATAAGAGAAAAAGATTTTCGGGATGAAACAGGGAGATGGTTGATAAATGAAACTATATGGAAAGAAGCAAAAGAAAAATTGAATAAAGGATGTTAGAATGCGTAGAATATAGACATAAGAGAGAGGGTGATAAATGAGTGGAAGAATTAAAGGTAGAGGAATGGAAAATGATTGATGATTAAGTAGGAATAGAATCACGTGTATTGGTAGTTACAACGGAAGGATGATGATGATGATGATGATTATTATTATTATTATTATTATTATTATTATTATTATTATCGTTGTTGTTGTTGTTGTTAATCCATAGACCCAAGAAGCTTAACTCTAGGAACCCTAGGATGAAAAGAGCGTTATTATTATTATTATTATTATTATTATTATTATTGTTGTTGTTGTTGTTGTTGTTGTTGTTGTTAATCCATAGACCCAAGAAGCTTAACTCTAGGAACTCTAGGATGAGAAGAAAAGGAACTCAACACAGAATAAAGCTATTAACAAGGCTGTTAATAATGTCCTTCAAGGGTGGGTGGTGACTAACGCCCTTCATAGCGGAACTCCTCCTGCAGAGAGAGAGAGAGAGAGAGAGAGAGAGAGAGAGAGAGAGAGGGGGGAGAGACTGACTTTTACGAAATCACCTCACCTTGAGGTACTCCTTGAAGAAATTTTGATAAAATGGCTTGTTTGCTGAAGACCTTCAGAACCTCATTTGATTGTTATTCTTAGTTTTTTAATAGACATTTCTATAAGTTTCATAAAAAGAAGTACAGAGAAATATCATTATTTTGTATTATGAAATACTGGAAGTCTTTAAATCATTAAATACTGAAGGTCTGAAGACCAGTTGTTCAGGTAAATATTTTATCTGAAGACTGTTGGTAGAGACACGGTAAGGCTTGAAGTAAACATGACAGAGGAATATCACGAGTATCTAAGAGAGGAGAAACTACGTTTATATATATATATATATATATATATATATATATATATATATACAGTGATACCTCGGTACTCGACCATAATCCGTTCGAGATCCGTGTTCGACCTCCGATTTGTTCGAGTACCGAATTTTTTTTCCCCATAAGAAATAATGGTATATATTCTATTCCGTTCCCAAGCACTCGAACAGGCCCAAAATATTAATAAAACGTGTACCTAAACAACAATAATTATCTAAATGTGTATGAAATTGGTCAGAAAATCCTATAAAACAATTTTAAACCATTTACTGTACTAAAATAAAACAATTTTAAACCATTTTCTGTACTGTAGTGAACATACCTTTGAGCAGCGGTTCGATGGCATACAGGGATGGATGTGGAGAGGATGGAAGGGGGAGGTTACTGCTTGGAAGGAGAGTCCCCTTCCATGATGTGGCGGGGTAGTTCTCCTTCAGGAGTTGTTTCTCTCTCCAATGAAAGGGTGGGCAGATCTATTTCAGGGGTTTCTTCTCTTCTTTGTCTCTTCTTTGGAGGAGAAACAGGCTTTGATGTAGCAGCTTTCTTTTCTTTTGTGAAAAACTGGTCTATTGTTAATTGTTTCTTCCTCCTCTGCAGTATTCTTCGAAAATGATACATGACACTATCATTAAACATATGCACTGCCCGGTTTGCTACTGCAATTTCTGGGTGGTATTTTTCAGCAAAAGCCTGCACATCTGCCCACTTGGAACAAATTTCATTGATGAGAGAACTTGGAACATCCTCCCTTACCTCATCCTCTTCTGAAGATTCCTGCTCCACAATCAGATCCTGCTGCTGTTGTTGTTGCAGGTGCAACAATTCCTCCACAGTCAACTCGGTAGAATGGCTTTCTACAAGCTCATCAATATCATCCTTGTCGACCTCAAGCCCCAAACTCCTGCCCATGACAACAATTTCCTCAACGACATCAGTGTCATCAGAAATTACAGGGGTAGCAGTGCTTGGACCCGCCTCTGGTTGGAAACCTTCAAACTCCCTCTCTGTGACACATGATGGCCACAGCTTACGCCAGGCAGAGTTCAATGTCCTATAGGTCACACCTCGCCAAGCTTGGTCAATCATGTTAACAGAGTTGAGGATGCTGAAGTGTTCCTTCCAGAATTCCTTTAGGGTCAACTTCGTGTCACTGGTCACTTCAAAACACTTTCTGAAAAGGGCCTTGGTATAGAGTTTTTTGAAGTTTGAAATGACCTATTGGTCCATGGGCTGGAGTATGGGAGTAGTATTGGGGGGCAAGAATTTGATTTTGATAAAGCTGTATTCTTCTTTCAAGTCATCCTCGAGACCTGGAGGATGTGCAGGAGCATTGTCCATAACCAGAAGACATTTCATTGGCAAGCTCTTTTCAATGAGGTAAGCCTTAACCTGGGGGGCAAACACTTCGTTTATCCACTCAGTAAAGAATTGTCTTGTGACCCAAGATTTAGTGTTCGAGCGCCACATAACTGGTAGTGCACTTTTACAAATATTATTTCGTTTGAACACCCGGGGGTTGTCCGAGTGGTACACTAACAAGGGTTTGATCTTGCAATCGCCACTTGCATTTGCACACAGCAACAATGTTAGCCTATCTTTCATTGGCTTGTGACCTGGCATCTTCGTCTCGTCCTTGGTAATGTACGTATTGGCTGGCATTTTCTTCCAAAATAACCCAGTCTCATCACAATTAAAGACTTGTTGTGCGATCAAATTTTGTTCATTTATGTACCGATCGAATTCCCCCACGTATTTATCGGCTGCAATTTGATCCGAACTAGCTGCCTCCCCATGCCTAGTAACACGATGAATACCTGTTCTATTACGAAACTTTTCAAACCAACCCCTGCTCGCTTTAAATGTAAATGAATCACTTTCACTGGTACTCGGACTTTTCTTCACTAATTCTTCATAGATATGCAACGCTTTTTCACAAATGAACGCTTCACTAACACTTTCCCCGGCCAACTGTTTTTCTTTAATAAATATTAAAAGCAACTTTTCCATCTCCTCAATCACTTGTGGCCTTTGCTTAGTTACCGCCGTAACTCCCGTTGCAACATTCGCCTTCTTAATCATTTCTTTATGCTTTAAAAACGTAGAAATGGTCGACTTCGCCATTCCGTATTCTACCGCTAAATCGGACACTCGTACACCATTCTCATATTTCGCTATAATTTCCTTCTTCAACTCGATCGTTGTTCGCACTGTTTTCCTCTTCTCCTTCCCCTTAACACTCATTACTTTCTTGGGACTCATTATGAAAGCTAAAAAAGCAATTAAAAGCACTGAAAATCACTAAATCACAACGAATGCTGATCGCGCGTTGTCTGAGTGACGCTCTCGAGAGAACTGATGCTTCCCGAACAAGCGAGAGTGGCCGAGATGGCGCGATCATCACAAAGCCCATGCGGTCGTCACGTGTTCGGCTGGTCGAGTACCGAATTTTTGGTCGAGCACCGCAGCAAAAATTTCTCGAAAATTTTGGTCGAACTCCGAATTGTTCGAGTATAGAGTCGTTCGACTACCGAGGTATCACTGTATATATATATATATACAGTATATATATATATATATATATATATATATATATATATATATATATATATATATTTCGAATAATTTATCACCTGTTTTCAAAATGTATAACATATTTTTCTCCTGCTTCGAATGGTTCGACATTTGTATTTTCAAATAATTTGACATTTTTTTTTAAATGATCTAACATCTGTTATAAATAATTTTGCATCTGTTTTTATGAATTATTAAACTTTATTTTCCTCCAAATGATTTGATGTCTCTTTTTCTAGTAATGTGACATCTGTTTTTAAGAGCTTTGACATCTGCTTCTTTCTCAAGTAATTTAACATCTGTTATTTTTCAAGTGACGTTTTTTTTTTTCCTGAAATATATATTTGACATCTGTTTTCAAAAGATTTGACATATTCTTTTAGATTTAACATGTGTTTTTACAGATGTTTTAAAAATTTTTTTCAATAATCTAACATCTGTTTTTTTTTTTTTTTATTTTCAAATGATTTGACGTCTTGTTTTTTTAAGTGGTTTGACACATGTTCTTAAGTGATTTGACATTGTTTTTTTATTTTGAGTGATTCGACGTACGGTGCAGTGATTTGACACCTGTTTTTATATGATTTGACATTTAGTCAAATGATTTGACACCTGTTTTTCTAAATTATTTGACACCTGTTTTTTTTAAAGGATCGGATATATTTATATTCAAATGATTTGACACTTGTTTATTATATGATTTTGACATTTAGTCAGTTGATTTGACACCTGTTTTTCCAAATTATTTGACACCTGTTTTTAAATGATGGGACATATTTTTATTCAAATGATTTGATACCTGTTTCCCTAAGTGATTTGACATTTAGTCAAATGTTTTGACACCTGTTCTTTCAAAGGATTTGACACCTGTTTTTTAAATTATCTGTCATATGTTTATTCAAATGATTTGGCACCTGTTTTTCTAAATGATTTGACATTTAGTCAATTGATTTGATACCTGTTTTTCCAAATTATTAGACACCTGTTTTTAAAGGATCGGACATATTTTTATTAAAATGATTTGACACCGGTTTCCCTAAATGATTTGACATTTAGACAAATGATTTGACACCTGTTTTTCTAAATGATTTGACATTTAGACAAATGATTTGACACCTGTTTCCCTAAATGATTTGACATTTAGACAAATGTTTTGACACCTGTTTCCCTAAATGATTTGACATTTAATCAAATGTTTTGACACCTGTTCTTTCAAAGGATTTGACACCTGTTTTTGTAAATTATCTGTCATATGTTTATTCAAATGTTTTGACACCTGTTTCCCTAAATGATTTGACATTTAGACAAATGTTTTGACATATGTTCTTTCAAATTATTTGACACCTGTTTTTTAAAATTATCTATCATATGTTTATTAAAATGATTTGACACCTGTTTTTCTAAATGATTTGACATTTAGTCAATCGATTTGACACTTGTTCTTTCAAATGATTTCCCATCTGTTAAACAATAATATTCATATGGCAATCGCCAACATAAAAGGAATTTCTCTCTCTCTCTCTCTCTCTCTCTCTCTCTCTCTCTCTCTCAACGAGTTCGAACAATAAATTCCTTTGATCATTTTATGTTTCTTTGTTCTGTCTCGTTCATAATTGGCAATTATTTCGGCCTTGCCACTGTATTATTATTATTATTATTATTATTATTATTATTATTATTATTATTATTACTTGCCAAGCTACAACCCTAGTTGGAAAAGCAGGATGCTATAAGCCCAGAGGCCCCAACAGGGAAAATAGCTCAGTGAGGAAAGGAAAAGAAGGAAAATGAAATATTTCAGGAAGAGTAACAAATCAAATTAAATATTTCCTATATGAACTATAAAAACTTTATAACAATAGGAAAAGAAATAAGATTGAAGTGTGTGCTCGAGTGTACCCTCAAGCAAGAGAACTCCAAACCAAGGCAGTGGAAGACCATGGTACAGAGGCTATGGCACTGCCCAAGACTAGAGAAAAATACACAAGACAGATTGGATTTATCATTCTTCTATTTATACAGAGTTTTTTCTTATGTGGAGACATCTGTTTGTGACATTTTAGGCTTAATAATAAGCACATGATTCTATCTTATTTCTCTTCCCCTTATTTCAAATTTTTAGTTTATATATGGAAGGTTTCTTTAAACGTTACTGTTCTTTAAGATACTTTGAATATTTTTAGTTGTTCATTACTTCTCATAAAGTTTTTCTTATATCCTTTCCTCACTGGGCTGTTTTTCCCTGTTGGAGCCCTTGGGCTTGTTGCGCAATGCTTTTCCACTTTGGGTTGTAGGTTAGTTAATAATAATAATAAAAATAATAATAATAAAAATAATAAAATAATAATAATAAAAATAATAATAATGATAATAATAATAAAAATAATAATAATAATAATAATAATAATAATAGTAGTAGTAGTAGTAGTAGTAGTAGTAAATGATAATAATTATAAGAAGTCATAATGATAGTAGTAGTAGTAGTAGTAATAGTAGTAGTAGTAGTAGTAGAAATAGTAATAATAATAACAGTAATAATAATAATAAGAGTGATAGTATTATTTGTAATAATAGTTATTATAATAAAAATAAGAATATGAATATGAATAATAATACTAATAGTAATAATAGTTATGACAATAATAATAATAATAATAATAAATGCATTACTTCCTAACCAACCTTGTCCTCCAAGTCTGAGCAGATGAGGTCAAGAGAGAGACACTCTCATAATGGTCAAAGGTCAACTTCAAGGTACGAGAAAACCGACTTAAGGAACAACACTATTTAAAGAACTCTCGAGCAACAATTTGGAATGAACGAACAGTTGTTTCAAATAGGATGTAGGATTATGGAATTTTCATATTGTTTGGTATAAGAGAAAATATTCATTTGTTTAATACTTAACAATATATTTACTCATCTATATTTATTTACTTTTATTTAGATATTTTTATTTTTTTCATTGTTATAATATCATTTAATGGTTAATGGATCATAAAATTGTAGAGAAGGTGTTGGAAATGAGTTTATTATTATTATTATTATTATTATTATTATTATTATTAGTGTTATTATTATTATTATTATTAGTGTTATTGTTGTTATTATTATTATTATTAGTATTACTGTTATTACTATTATTTATTATTATTATTATTATTAGTGTTATTATTATTATTATTATTTA
>NC_090747.1:61807565-61812565 GCF_036898095.1 Palaemon carinicauda | reverse complement strand
AGAGGGTAACCCAAAACTTTAAGCATAAGTATGATAGTAAACAGAACTTGTTTATCTGAAAGAAAAACCATTAAACACCACTTTAATGAGATACCAAGGTATCAAGTCATAAAAAATCTGTATTACAAATCAATCACATTAGCGTTAGAAACGCTTGGCACACATGTCTGAACTTATGCAAGGTTCACCTTTGAAGGAAGGAACAGTCTATATAGGCACTTGGTGCCCTCATTTAGTTTGTAGTACAGTATGTACCTACACACTCACCCTGGACTTAATCGTCCCAATTAAGACCACTGTTCCTCGCAGAGTTAAACAGTAGGGTTAACTACACGACCCACTGCTACCACAGATCTCTTAAGTTCCTCTACTTGCTTCGCATAGTGGCGAAAGAACACCCTGGAAGACTTCCAGCCCGTGTATGAACGGAGATGTTCAAAATCCATACAATTAAAGAAATTTAGGGATGAGGCAACTTTCCTCGGATCGTGACCTGCGGGTGTACTGTCAGGATCCGCTCTGCGAATAAAATATGTCATTTTCGCTCTGAGTTGATTCAGAGATAAATTTGAGCCTGATGTTTCTCCCCTGAATAGTTGACTACCCTTGAAGTCTGAAGTTCTACGAAGATAGACCTTTAGGCATTCTACTGGACATAGAGATGCATCTTCTTTCAGAGGACAGATTCTCCAGGGACCCCACCTGTTGGTGGGTAACTCATTCTTGGCGAGAAACGTAGGATCCGGAAACAGGTTCAGCTCCCCCCCATCCAGGAACTGAACACGACCTGCCTCTCTCGAGAGGGCTACGATCTCACTAACCCTGGCCCCGGACGCGAGTGCAAATAGGAAAATAACTTTTTGCGTCAAATCCTTTAACGCACATTCTTCATTGCTCAACAAGGAGGCGAAATGAAGAACTTTGTCTAAAGACCATGAGATGGGCTTTGGAGGTGCTGAAGGTCTGAGCCTAGCGCAGGCTTTCGGAACTTTATTAAAGATCTCGTTACCTAGGTCGATCTGGAAGGCAAATAAAATGGGTCTCATCAAAGCCGATTTACACACTGAAATCGTGTTAGCTGCCAATCCTTGGCCATGGAGATGGATGAAGAAAGATAAGCAGAAATCTGTTGAGATCTCCTGCGGATTCTTTGCCTTTACAAAGGCCACCCATTTTCTCCAAGATGACTCATATTGCCTTCTAGTCGATTTGCACTTGTATTCCTCTAGGAAGTCTATGCTGGCTTTCGAAATCCCGAAGCGCTTTCTCACCGCTAGGGCGAGAAAATCATGAGCTGCAGGGTCTGGGTTTTCTGTAATGAAGCGCAGACAGTCGACTTCTGGACTCGCTGGGTCAGAACTGGATGTGGTAGCGGCACGAACTTCATCTGTAGTTCCAACGCCAAGGGGAACCACATGCTGTTCGCCCACTTGTGGGCCACTATTGCCGCTACCCCCCCTTGAAGGATCTCAGTTTGTTGAGGACCCTCAACAGAAGGTTGTGAGGAGGGAACAGATAAATCCTGGACCATCTGTTCCAGTCGAGGGACATTGCGTCCACTGCTTCCGCTAAGGGGTCCTCGTACGGGGACACGTACAGGGGCAACTTCTTGTTGTCTTTCGTCGCAAAGAGGTCTATTTGCAGTTCTGGGACTTGATTCAGAATGAAGGAAAATGATCCTGCGTCTAAGGACCATTCCGACTCTATCGGTGTGAACCTGGATAGAGCGTCCGCTGTCACATTGCGGACTCCTTGAAGGTGAACTGCCGACAGGTACCACTTCTTCTTTTCCGCCAATCGGAAAATAGCTAACATCACTTGGTTGAGAGGTGGTGACCTCGACCCTTGTCGATTCAAGCATCTCACAACCACCTCGCTGTCTGTCACCAATCTTATGTGGATCGAGTGACGCGGGGAGACTTTCTTTAAGGTAAGGAGCACTGCCATAGCTTCTAGAAAGTTTATATGAAAGGTCCTGAATAGCTTGGACCAAGTCCCCTGGACTTTTTTCCGATGAGAGTGACCTCCCCATCCCTCCTTTGAGGCGTCTGAGTGAATCGTCAACGACGGGGGAGGTGGCTGAAGAAGAACAGACTTCTTTAGATGTCTGGCTTGGGACCAAGGTCTGAGAAGAGTACGTAGCCGAGGCGGCACTGGTCTTCTCAGGTCTCTTCGCGCGTTTGATGCATACCTTCTCCAAACTCCGGTTGCATCCTTTAGCTGTGCTCTTAGCACTGGGTCTGTCACTGAAGCAAACTGGAGAGAGCCTAGTACCCTCTCCTGTTCGCGTCTTGATATCCTTTCGGAATCTAGAAGTCTCTTGACAGAGCCCGCTATCTCCTTCCTTTTCTTCATTGGGATGGAGAAACTGTGTGACAAAAGGTCCCAGTGGATTCCCAGCCACTGGAACTTTTGGGATGGAGAAAGTCGAGACTTTTTCTTGTTGATCTTGAAGCCTAGGTACTCTAGGAACTGGATCACCTGACTGGAAGCTTGCAAGCATTCGGTCTCGGATGCTGCCCACACCAGCCAGTCGTCCAGGTAGGCTACTACCTGAATTCCCTTTAGGCGTAATTGTTTGAGAGCTGCGCTCGCAAGCTTCGTGAAAATCCTTGGGGCTATGTTTAGCCCGAATGGCATGGCTCTGAAGGCGTACAGTTTTCGTTGTAGCCTGAACCCTAGGTAGGGGGAGAGTCGACGGCTGATTGGAATGTGCCAATAGGCGTCTGACAAGTCTATAGAGACTGAGTATGCCCTCTTGGGCAGTAAGGTCCTTATGTGTTGCAGTGTTAGCATCTTGAATTTGCAATTCACTATGAACTTGTTGAGTGGTGACAAGTCCAGAATGACTCTGAGCTTTTCCGAGTCTTTCTTGGGAACACAAAAACAGCCTCCCTTGGAATTTGATGGACTTCACCTTTCGGATCACATTTTTCTCCAACAGTTCTTGAACGTACTCCTCCAAAATGGGGGTGGAGTGTTGGAAAAACCGAAGGCATGGGGGTGGAGTGCTGTACCAGCTCCAACCCAGTCCATTCTTGAGTAGGCTTTGGGCCCAGGGATCGAAGGTCCAGCGATCCCAAAATTTCATCAGTCTCCCTCCTACCGGTATCATTTCACTTGGACTGCCGTCCTGAGGTCTTGCCTCCCTGACCACGACCACCTCTGAATCCCCTTCCCCTTGAGGGGCGCCTAGACGAGCCTCTGGCTGCTCCTCTAGGTTTTGCACGAAAGGAAGAAGACTGTCCTTCGAACGTTGGGGCGAATGTGGTTGACTGACCTGGCACCGCCTGGGGTACCCACTGAAAGGCAGTCGGGGTTTGTGCCACCATCTGGGGCACTGGAGGCAAAGGCAATTGCAGTTGCTGTTGCTGTCTATAAGGCTTGGCTGGCCGAGATGGTAGCCTAGTCTTCATATTCTTCCTCTTTGGTTGAGGACCCTCATCCGGGGAAGATTTTCTTTTGATAGCCAGGCCCCACTTCTGGAGAAGATTTCTATTCTCCACGGCGGCCTTATCAACAACCTCTTTGACCACATCGGTAGGGAAAAGGTCTTTTCCCCAAATGTTGGAGGAGATTAACTTCCTTGGCTCGTGTCTCACCGAAGCCCCGGTGAACACGAACTCCCTGCAAGCTCTCCTTGCCTTGACGAAGTTATAAAGGTCCTTCGTCACTGTGGCTAAGTGAGACTTAGCCACTACCATGAACATTTCATGGACCTTGGGGTCACTTGCCATCGTCTCGAGAGTAGTCTGATGAGACATTGAGGCAGCCAGTCTTTCTTTTGTCTCGAACTCTCTTCGTAAAAGAGATTCGGACAGCTTGGGGAGGTCCTCGCCGAATTGCCGTCCGGCAATATCAGCCTCCAACTTTCCCACTGAGAATGTTAGATGGACATCCTTCCAGTCTTTGTGGTCCATAGGTAGAGCCAGCGACAAGGGTTTACACTCCTCCAGGGAGGGGCAAGGCTTGCCGGCCTCGACTGCCTTTAGGACAGCCGCAAATCCTTTCTGTAAAAAGGGGGAAGGCTCTATCAGGAGAGGACACAAACGAAGGGAGCTTCTTGCTCAATGCAGCTACCTTCGAATTCGAGAAGCCCCTCTCTTTCATCGAGGATGAAAGTAGGGCTTGAGCCTTAGCGTGGTCCATAACAATGACCTCCTTCGGCTCTGTCTCCTCCCTTGAAGCTGGTTCTTTTCTCAGCCGGACATAGCAGTCCGGATATGATGCCTTGCTGGGCCAGAATTCTACCTCCTCTAGGGGAACTGAACCCAGCTTATCCGAAATGACGATCTTTCCAGTCGTCATCGGCATGTGCTCAGCATACCTCCATGGGTTAGCATCTGAGCATATGGGAAGGTCTTTCACATTGAGCCTTTTCCGGGGCCCATGTGATTCTGCCAGGGACTGCATACGCAGTTCCATTGCAGCCGCCTTCTCCTGATTCTCCTTCTGCATTTGTTGGATCATTCCAACAATCGAAGAGAGGGCCTGTCCCAGTTCTACTGGGAGGCCAGCCGATGTTGAGGGGATAGGCTCCGGCATCTGAACCGGAGTAGCCGACACCTCGTCGACCTCATCCTCTACGACATCCGGGGTTTGAACTTGATCCTGACCTTCTGCCAGGAGGTCTTCTTCCAAACGATCGTCCAGGTCAGACATCCTGTCACACAACTGGATGTCTTGCATCGCATCTGCGACTTCCTCGTCCACCTGGACTTGATCTTGAAGGATCTCCTCTTGAGGCTGGGGAATCACTGCCTCAGCTGATGCCTGGGGAAAAAGATACGCCCTCATCTTCTCACTTGGAAGATAAGGGCCAGAGGTGTTCTTCTTGAAGCCCCTTACCCAAGTACGAAGCTTTTCCCTAGCTATATCCCTTGATTCCGCCGTTCTAGGGGAATCAAAAGCCTCAGTAATCAGGTTAGTGCATACAGTACATACCTGAGGGTCCCAATACTGGAGATCATCCTTGGAGACAGCGCATGCTGCGTGTCTCC
>NC_090747.1:61755750-61793250 GCF_036898095.1 Palaemon carinicauda | reverse complement strand
GTCATTGTTGTCAGGTGTATGAGGAGAATGTGGAAAGAGTAGGTCAGACTATTCGATGTATGTGTCATTGTTGTCAAGTGTATGAGGAGAATGTGGAAAGAATAGGCCAGACTATTCGGTGTATGTGTCATTGTTGTCAGGTGTATGAGGAGAATGTGGAAAGAATAGGCCAGACTATTCGGTGTATGTGTCATTGTTGTCAGGTGTATGAGGAGAATGTGGAAAGAATAAGCCAGACTATTCGGTGTATGTGTCATTGTTGTCAGGTGTATGAGGAGAATGTGGAAAGAATAAGCCAGACTATTCGGTGTATGTGTCATTGTTGTCAGGTGTATGAGGAGAATGTGGAAAGAGTAGGCCAGACTATTCGGTGTATGTGTCATTGTTGTCAGGTGTATGAGGAGAATGTGGAAAGAGTAGGCCAGACTATTCGGTGTATGTGTCATTGTTGTCAGGTGCATGAGGAGAATGTGGAAAGAATAGGCCAGACTATTCGGTGTATGTGTCATTGTTGTCAGGTGTATGAGGAGAATGTGGAAAGAATAGGCCAGACTATTCGGTGTATGTGTAAGCAAAAGGAAAGTGAACCGTCCTCTCACACTTAACAATGCGATGGGATAATCTATTCAATACTACTCCATTCATCATCTCCTACTTCGCGCTTCATAGTCCTTAGCCATTTAAGCCTGGGTCTTCCAACTCTTCTAGTGCCTTGTGGAGCCCATATGTACGTTTGGTGAACTAATTTCTCTTGGGGACTGCGAAGAGCATGCACAAACCATCCCCATCTACCCCTCATCATGATCTCACTCACATATGGCACTGGAGTAATCTCTCTTATAGATTAATTTCTAATCCTGTCGTGCCATTCAACTCCAGATATCCTTCAGAGGGCTTTGTTCTTAAATCTACTAAATCTATTTGAGATTGTTTCATTGTTCCTAAATACTTACAGTATATACTTAAATGATTCTACCTCATTAATCCTTTTTCCTTCCAATAATATTTCATCTTCCATTGCATATTCCATCCTCATCATCTCTTCTTTCTTCTGTTTATCTTCAGCCCAACCTCGTGTGATATTTCATGCATTCTGGTAAGAAAGCATTGGAAATCCTGTGGTGTTCTGCTAACAAGGACAGCATTATCAGCATACTCTAGGTCTGCTAAATTCCTATCACTAATCCAGTCCAATCCTTTTCCACCATCTCTGACTGTTTTACTCATCAGAAAATCCATGAGGAGGATAATCAACATTGGTGACAACACATTCCCTTGGAGTACTCCGCTGCTCACTAGAAATACATTTGATAAGACTCCATTAACATTAACTTTGTACTTGCTATGCTCATGAACAGACTTGATCAAATTTACATATTTAAGAGGAATTCCATAATGATGTAGAACTCTCCACGAAATGGACCGGTGCACACTATCAAAGGCTTTTTCATGGTCGACAAATACCATCAAAAGGGGATTTCTATTTTCTACGCATTGCAGTACAATACGTCTCAAAATGAAAATTTTGTCGGTGCAACTTCTACCTTTTCTAAATCCTGCTTGTTCATCTCTCAGCTTTTCCCTACACATTATGAATAAAATTAATTATTATCTTGACAACTTTGTCATTACAAAACCGATTTTTTGGATATTGTTAAAATCATCCTTTTTTGAAGGTCACCCATGAGATGAGTGGCAGAGGCAAGGAACAGAACAATGTCACGAAGCTGACCATATATACATGTGATCAGTGCCCATGGCCCCTTTTCATCCAAAGAAGGACCAAGGAGGGCTAGGCAATGGCTACTAATGACACCCTAGCTCACAAACAAGTGAAGGAACCCCATTTCCATCCATAGAAATCCATAGAAGGACCAGGGAGGGCCATGCAATGGCTGCTGATAACACCCTAGCTCACAAGCAAGTGAAGGAACCCCATTTTCATCCAAAGTAAGGACCAGGGAGGGCCAGGCAATGGCTACTGGTGACACCATAGCTCAGCTCGCAAGGATGATGATGAACGTCCTTTTCATACACTGAAGTACCAGGGAGGGCAAGACAATGGCTACTGATGACACCCTAGCTCACAAAGAAGGTGAGGCTCCAGACCCTATAGAAGCTATCGAGGCCCAGAGGGACTCGAACTCCTGTCAAACCAAATGCTTAATCCAATGAATAATAAAATGGAGATCTTTCAATTAAAATATTGGGAGCATTAGAAAGCATAAGGAGAATTAGAGAGAAATGCTCTCACAAGTAGAGCATCAGGGGCATTAGAGAGAAGCGCTCTCACAAGTAAAGCATCAGGGGCATTAGAGAGAAGCACTCTCACAAGTAGAGCGTCAGGGGCATTAGAGGGAAGCACTCTCATAAGTAGAGCATCAGGGGCATTAGAGAGAAGCGCTCTCACAAGTAGAGCATCAGGGGCATTAGAGAGAAGCGCTCTCACAAGTAGAGCGTCAGGGGCATTAGAGGGAAGCACTCTCATAAGTAGAGCATCAGGGGCATTAGAGAGAAGCGCTCTCACAAGTAGAGCATCAGGGACATTAGAGAGAAGCGCTCTCACAAGTAGAGCATCAGGGACATTAGAGAGAAGCGCTCTCACAAGTAAAGCATCAGGGGTATTAGAGAGAAGCGCTCTCACAAGTAGAGCATCAGGGGCATTAGAGAGAAATGCTCTCACAAGTAGAGCATCAGGGGCATTAGAGAGAAGCACTCTCACAAGTAGAGCATTAGGGGCATTAGAGAGAAACACTCTCACAAGTAGAGCATCAGGAGCAATAGAGAGAAGCGCTCTCACAAGTAGAGCATCAGGAGCATTAGAGAGAAGCGCTCTCACAAGTAGAGCATCAGGAGCATTAAAGGAAAGTGCTCTCACAAGCATAGACTCGGAGGCATTAGAGAGAAGCGCTTTCACAAGCAGAGCATCGGAAGCATTAGAGAGAAGCGCTAACCCACAGAATCTTCGAACGGGAAAAGAACAGCTGGAGAAACTGCATCCCTAAGCAGAAGAGATTAGAGAGAGAGAGAGAGAGAGAGAGAGAGAGAGAGAGAGTAAGGAAAAGTTGAGATTGAGTATAAAGGATGAGAAACAGGAGAGAGAGAAATATATATGATAAAGAGATCAGGGATAGAAAGAAGAAGAGAGAGAGAGAGAGAGAGAGAGAGAGAGAGAGAGAGAGAGAGAGACATAGGCATCAGTGCCATTCAGCTGACAAATCTCTCAGGATTGTTGGCACCTGTGTTGCTTTTATTGCAACCGTTTCCATCCATTTGATCACCTGGTGGATTGCAATCTTTCCTCCACTGAATGCATGCCACCTCCCCTCCCCCCCTCCCCCCCCGCCCTCCCTCCCCCCACCCAAGCACTCTACCCCTTTATGCCCAGTCCTGAGGGGAAGGATTACCACCATTCCCATTCCCGTTCCCATTCCCACGGGCTCTTTATTGATTTGCGAGTTTGTTTGTGCGTGCGCCCGTGACGTCGCCTGAGCCTATGTGCTTGTTTTTTTTAATATGAGTTTTTTTTATAGGAGAGGTATTTAAATTAGGAGTTTTTCATAGGAGAGGTATTTAAAATAGGTTTTTTGTTTTAATAAGAGAGGTATTTAAAATAGGCGTTTTTTTTAATAGGAGAGGTATTTAAAATACGTGGTTTTTTTATAGGAGAGGTATTTAAAATAAAAAAAATTTATAAGAGAGGTATTTAAATTAGGAGTTTTTTTATAGGAGAGGTATTTAAATTAGGAGTTTTTTTATAGGAGAGATATTTAAAGTAGGAATTTTTTATAGGAGAGGTATTTAAAATAGAAGTTTTTTTTATAGGAGAGGTATTCAAAATAGGAGTTTTTTTTTATAGGAGAGGTATTTAAAATAGGAGTTTTTCTATAGGAGAGGTATTTAAAATAGGAGTTTTTCTATAGGAGAGGTATTTAAAATAGTTTTTTTAATAGGAGAGGTATTTAAATTAGGTGTTTTTTTATAGGAGAGGTATTTAAAATAGGGTTCTTTTTATAGGAGAGGTATTTAAAATAGGATTTTTTTTATAGGAGAGGTATTTAAATTAGTTTTTTTAATAGGAGAGGTATTTAAATTAGGAGTTTTTTATAGGAGAGGTATTTAAAATAGGAGTTTTTTTATAGGAGAGGTATTTAAAATAGGAGTTTTTTTATAGGAGAGGTATTTAAATTAGGAGTTTTTTTATAGGAGAGATATTTAAAGTAGGAATTTTTTATAGGAGAGGTATTGAAAATAGAAGTTTTTTTTTATAGGAGAGGTATTCAAAATAGGATTTTTTTTTATAGGAGAGGTATTCAAAATAGGAGTTTTTTTTATAGGAGAGGTATTTAAAATAGGAGTTTTTCTATAGGAGAGGTATTTAAAATAGTTTTTTTAATAGGAGAGGTATTTAAATTAGGTGTTTTTTTTATAGGAGAGGTATTTAAAATAGGGTTTTTTTTATAGGAGAGGTATTTAAAATAGGAGTTTTTCTATAGGAGAGGTATTTAAAATAGTTTTTTTAATAGGAGAGGTATTTAAATTAGGTGTTTTTTTTTATAGGAGAGGTATTTAAAATAGGGTTTTTTTTATAGGAGAGGTATTTAAAATAGGATTTTTTTTAATAGGAGAGGTATTTAAATTATGAGGTTTTTTTTAATAGGAGAGATATTTAAATAAGTTTTTTATAGGAGAGGTATTTAAAATAGGAGTTTTTTTAATAGGAGAGGTATTTAAATTAGGAGTTTTTTTTATAGGAGAGGTATTTAAAATAGTAGTTTTTCTATAGGAGAGGTATTTAAAATAGGAGTTTTTTTAATAGAGGTATTTAAATTAGGTGTTTTTTTTTATAGGAGAGGTATCTAAATTAGTTTTTTTTTATAGGAGAGGTATTTAAAATAGGAGGTTTTTTTTTAATAGGAGAGGTATTTAAAATAGGTGTTTTTTTTTTTTAATAGGAGAGGTATTTAAAATAGGTGTTTTTTTAATAGGAGAGGTATTTAAAATAGGAGTTTTTTTTTAATAGAAGAGGTATTTAAAATAGTTTTTTTTAATAGGAGAGGTATTTAAAGTAGGAGTGTTTTTTTTTAATAGGAGAGGTATTTGAATTAGGTGGCTTTTTTATAGGAGAGGTATTTAAATTAGGAGGTTTTTTATAGGAGAGGTATTTAAAATGTGAATTTTTTTAATTGGAGAGGTATTTGAAATAGGAGTTTTTTTTTTTATAGGCGAGGTATTTAAATTAGGAGTTTTTTTATAGGAGAGGTATTTGAAAGTTTTTTTAATAGGAGAGGTATTTAAAATTGGATTTTTTTTTAATATGATTGGTATTTCAATAAGAAGTTTTTTTTTTTTTTATAGATGGGTTTCCTTTTGTTTAAATAGTCCTTTTTTCTAAATTTGAATACTTTTTGAATATGAATAATTTTTCAACCAGGTTCGTAGCTTAGCAAATAATAATAATAATAATAATAATAATTGGAATGCTTTTGTTTAAATAGGAATACTTTTTGAAAAGGAATATTAATGTTTAAATAGGATTTTTTTTTTAATAGGAATACTTTTTGAAATGGAATACTAATGTTTAAATAGGAATCTTTTTTTTTAAATAGGAATACTTTTTGAAAAGGAATACTAATGTTTAAATAGGAACCTTTTTTTTCTTTTAGGAATACTTTTTGAAAAGGAATACTAATGTTTAAATAGGAATTTTTTTTTTAAATAGGAATACTTTTTGAAAAGGAATACTAATGTTTAAATAGGAACCTTTTTTTTTTGGAATACTTTTTGAAAAGGAATACTAATGTTTAAATAGGAACCTTTTTTTTTTTGGAATACTTTTTGAAAAGGAATAGCCTACTAATGTTTAAATAGGAACCTTTTTTTTCCTTTTAAATAGGAATACTTTTTGAAAAGGAATACTAATGTTTAAATAGGATTTTTTTTTTAAAAATAAGAATACTTTTTGAAAAGGAATATTAATGTTTAAATAGGAACCTTTTTTTTTGGAATACTTTTTGAAAAGGAATACTAATGTTTATATAGGAACCTTTTTTTTTTAAATAGGAATACTTTTTGAAAAGGAATACTAATGTTTAAATAGGTTTTTTTTTTTAAATAAGAATACTTTTTGAAAAGGAATATTAATGTTTAAATAGGAACCTTTTTTTTTTTTTGAATACTTTTTGAAAAGGAATACTAATGTTTAAATAGTTTTTTTTTTTTTTAAATAAGAATACTTTTTGAAAAGGAATATTGATGTTTAAATAGGAATCTTTTTTTTTTTTTTTAAATAAGAATACTTTTTGAAAAGGAATACTAATGTTTAAATAGGAACCTTTTTTTTTTTTAATACTTTTTGAAAAGGAATACTAATGTTTAAATAGGTTTTTTTTTTTTAAATAAGAATACTTTTTGAAAAGGAATATTGATGTTTAAATAGGAATCTTTTTTTTTTAAATAAGAATACTTTTTGAAAGGGAATACTAATGTTTAAATAGGAACCTTTTTTTTGGGAATACTTTTTGAAAAGGAATACTAATGTTTAAATAGGAACCTTTTTTTTTAAATAGGAATACTTTTTGAAAAGGAATACTAATGTTTAAATAGGATTTTTTTTAAAATTAGGAATACTTTTTGAAAAGGAATACTAATGTTTAAATAGGAATCTTTTTTTTAAATTAGGAATACTTTTTGAAAAGGAATACTAATGTTTAAATAGGAATCTTTTTTTTAAATTAGGAATACTTTTTGAAAAGGAATACTAATGTTTAAATAGGAATCTTTTTTTTAAATTAGGAATACTTTTTGAAAAGGAATACTAATGTTTAAATAGGAATCTTTTTTTTAAATTAGGAATACTTTTTGAAAAGGAATACTAATGTTTAAATAGGAATTTTTTTTTTTTTTAAATAGGAATACTTTTTGAAAGGGAATACTAATGTTTAAATAGGAACCTTTTTTTTTGGAATACTTTTTGAAAAGGAATACTAATGTTTAAATAGGAATTTTTTTTTTAAATAGGAATACTTTTTGAAAAGGAATACTAATGTTTAAATAGGTTTTTTTTAAATAAGAATACTTTTTGAAAAGGAATATTAATGTTTAAATAGGAATCTTTTTTTTTTTTAAATAGGAATACTTTTTGAAAGGGAATACTAATGTTTAAATAGGAACCTTTTTTTTTTGGAATACTTTTTGAAAAGGAATACTAATGTTTAAATAGGAATCTTTTTTTTAAATATGAATACTTTTTGAAAAGGAATACTAATGTTTAAATAGGAATCTTTTTTTTAAATAGGAATACTTTTTGAAAAGGAATAGTAATGTTTAAATAGGATTTTTTTAAAATAAGAATACTTTTTGAAAAGGAATATTAATGTTTAAATAGGAATCTTTTTTTTTTTTTAAATAGGAATACTTTTTGAAAGGGAATACTAATGTTTAAATAGGAACCTTTTTTTTTTGGAATACTTTTTGAAAAGGAATACTAATGTTTAAATAGGAATCTTTTTTTTTTAAATAGGAATACTTTTTGAAAAGGAATACTAATGTTTAAATAGGATTTTTTTTAAATAAGAATACTTTTTGAAAAGGAATACTAATGTTTAAATAGGAATTTTTTTTTAAAATTAGGAATACTTTTTGAAAAGGAATACTAATGTTTAAATAGGAATCTTTTTTTTAAATTAGGAATACTTTTTGAAAAGGAATACTAATGTTTAAATAGGAATCTTTTTTTTAAATTAGGAATACTTTTTGAAAAGGAATACTAATGTTTAAATAGGAATCTTTTTTTTAAATTAGGAATACTTTTTGAAAAGGAATACTAATGTTTAAATAGGAATCTTTTTTTAAAATTAGGAATACTTTTTGAAAAGGAATACTAATGTTTAAATAGGAATCTTTTTTTTAAATTAGGAATACTTTTTGAAAAGGAATACTAATGTTTAAATAGGAATCTTTTTTTTAAATTAGGAATACTTTTTGAAAAGGAATACTAATGTTTAAATAGGAATTTTTTTTTTTTAAATAGGAATACTTTTTGAAAGGGAATACTAATGTTTAAATAGGAACCTTTTTTTTTGGAATACTTTTTGAAAAGGAATACTAATGTTTAAATAGGAATTTTTTTTTTAAATAGGAATACTTTTTGAAAAGGAATACTAATGTTTAAATAGGTTTTTTTTAAATAAGAATACTTTTTGAAAAGGAATATTAATGTTTAAATAGGAATCTTTTTTTTTTTTAAATAGGAATACTTTTTGAAAGGGAATACTAATGTTTAAATAGGAACCTTTTTTTTTTGGAATACTTTTTGAAAAGGAATACTAATGTTTAAATAGGAATCTTTTTTTTAAATATGAATACTTTTTGAAAAGGAATACTAATGTTTAAATAGGAATCTTTTTTTTAAATAGGAATACTTTTTGAAAAGGAATAGTAATGTTTAAATAGGATTTTTTTAAAATAAGAATACTTTTTGAAAAGGAATATTAATGTTTAAATAGGAATCTTTTTTTTTTTTTTAAATAGGAATACTTTTTGAAAGGGAATACTAATGTTTAAATAGGAACCTTTTTTTTTTGGAATACTTTTTGAAAAGGAATACTAATGTTTAAATAGGAATCTTTTTTTTTTAAATAGGAATACTTTTTGAAAAGGAATACTAATGTTTAAATAGGATTTTTTTTAAATAAGAATACTTTTTGAAAAGGAATACTAATGTTTAAATAGGAATTTTTTTTTAAAATTAGGAATACTTTTTGAAAAGGAATACTAATGTTTAAATAGGAATCTTTTTTTTAAATTAGGAATACTTTTTGAAAAGGAATACTAATGTTTAAATAGGAATCTTTTTTTTAAATTAGGAATACTTTTTGAAAAGGAATACTAATGTTTAAATAGGAATCTTTTTTTTAAATTAGGAATACTTTTTGAAAAGGAATACTAATGTTTAAATAGGAATCTTTTTTTAAAATTAGGAATACTTTTTGAAAAGGAATACTAATGTTTAAATAGGAATCTTTTTTTTAAATTAGGAATACTTTTTGAAAAGGAATACTAATGTTTAAATAGGAATCTTTTTTTTAAATTAGGAATACTTTTTGAAAAGGAATACTAATGTTTAAATAGGAATTTTTTTTTAAAATTAGGAATACTTTTTGAAAAGGAATACTAATGTTTAAATAGGAATCTTTTTTTTAAATTAGGAATACTTTTTGAAAAGGAATACTAATGTTTAAATAGGAATCTTTTTTTTAAATTAGGAATACTTTTTGAAAAGGAATACTAATGTTTAAATAGGAATCTTTTTTTAAAATTAGGAATACTTTTTGAAAAGGAATACTAATGTTTAAATAGGAATCTTTTTTTTAAATTAGGAATACTTTTTGAAAAGGAATACTAATGTTTAAATAGGAATCTTTTTTTTTAAATTAGGAATACTTTTTTAAAAGGAATACTAATGTTTAAATAGGAATCTTTTCTTTTCAAATAGGAATACTTTTTTGAATAGGAATACTTTCTATATATAAATAAGATTATTTTTGCTTAAATCCGATTATTTTTCAATAATGCAAATACTTAGTTTTAATAATTAAGTAGTATTCTTTTTTCATTATAAATGGATACTTTTGTAATTCTATTCTTAAATTGGAACAAATAGGAATACTTTGCTTGTCTTCATGGCTGTATTTTCATGCGCTTACGTTCGCATTTTGATATTGTTTTCTACATATTTCTAACTGTTTTTGTGTTTGTTTGTAAGTTTATATGCCTTTCACATGCGTCCAATAGAGAGAGAGAGAGAGAGAGAGAGAGAGAGAGAGAGAGAGAGAGAGAGAAAGAATTTTAACAATCGTATTTACTTTTTTTTTTTTTTTTTTTTCTTTCTTTCTTTTTAATGACCCTGAGGTTCTATTCATAATTTTTCTTATTCCTCTTTTTATAAATATAAAAAAAAGAAAAATTATAAAATTAAAATTCATTCTTTCATCCAAGCAATGGCATTCAAATACTTCATTAATAACTATCGTGATAAGATTAAAGAACAATTTATGCGCAAAGAAATCTCTCTCTCTCTCTCTCTCTCTCTCTCTCTCTCTCTCTCTCTCTCTCTCTCTCTCTCAATAGTTATTCCCATTGAAGATCTAGTTATTCCCCTAACTTCAATTTATAAGTTTTGTTCGGTTAAGAACGTGTAGCTAAAGGAAATCTCTCTCTCTCTCTCTCTCTCTCTCTCTCTCTCTCTCTCTCTCTCTCTCTCTCTCTTAATTAATTGCTCTCTTCCGGTTGATGAAGAGCCCAGCAAACCGATATACAGGTAATTGCAAGCGTCGATTAATGAATGACTTTGCAAGCAAATTAATAAGGTGATTCTCTCCAGTCGTGGGTCATTGGCTTATAGATCCCCTCTCGGGTTATAGATCTCATCTCGGGTTATAGATCCCATTTTGGGTTATAGATCCCCTCTCGGGTTATAGATCTCATCTCGGGTTATAGATTCCCTCTCGGGTTATAGATCTCATCTTGGGTTATAGATCCCCTCTCGGGTTATAGATCTCATCTCAGGTTATAGATCCCTCTTGGGTTATAGATCCCCTCTCGGATTATAGATCTCATCTCAGGTTATAGATCCCTCTTGGGTTATAGATCCCCTCTCGGATTATAGATCTCATCTCAGGTTATAGATCCCTCTTGGGTTATAGATCCCCTCTCGGATTATAGATCTCATCTCAGGTTATAGATCCCTCTTGGGTTATAGATCCCCTCTCGGGTTATAGATCTCATCACGGGTTATAGTCATCTCGGGTTATAGATCTCATCTCGGGTTATAGATCTCATCACGGGTTATAGTCATCTCGGGTTATAGATCTCATCACGGGTTATAGTCATCTCGGGTTATAGATCTCATCACGGGTTATAGTCATCTCGGGTTATAGATCTCATCACGGGTTATAGTCATCTCGGGTTATAGATCTCATCACGGGTTATAGATCCCCTCTCGGGTTATAGATCTCATCTCGGGTTATAGATCTCTGGTTATGGATCTCATCTCATCTTGGGTTATATATCTCTGGTTATAGATCTCATCTCGGGTTGTTGATCTCATTTCGGGTTATAGTTCACCCCTGTGTGTATTGTTTTTATTGGCGGTTCCTTAAACCTTGTTACGTTTGCCTCGTTTTTTTTTTTTTTTTTTTTTTTTTTTTTTTTTTTTTTTTCATACTTCCATAGTAGGTTTCCAAATCTGACAAGTAGCTATGATGCCATTGTCAAAATTGAAATAGCAATAGATGTTAAGTACATAACTTTATATTTTGCTAGCAGATTTGGCTCCTAGTAACCATAAAATGAGTACTATCCCAAGGAAACACAACTTTAAGTATTCGAGGTACAGTTGGACACAGAAATTCTCAGTGCAACCTCTCTGAGGAAGTACGCCTCGTCACAGCCTTACTCTTTGGAGAGTTTCCGTGTTTTGCCCAGGCTACCACCTCGGCCAGCTCTCCCCACAATATCTTTTTCATTACTCATCGTGAAGTAAGTGTGTATCAGGGCGCACTTCTTCGGTGCAAGGTGTACCAGGGACTCGTGTGTCCAGCTGAACAATGAACTATAGTCCATTTCTTTTAGCAATGCATATTTGCACCGACTCGCAGCGGTGCCCTTTTAGCTCGGACAAGTTTCGTGATCGCTGATTGGTTGGAATTATCTCGTCCAACCAATCGGCGATCCGGAAACTTTTCCGAGCTAAAAGGGCACCGCTACGAGTCGGTGCAAATATGCATTGCTAAAAGAAATGGACTATATATCTTATGTGTATCAGTTTCATCAACAACACTTCAGCCCTGCTAAAAATTTTGCACCAAATGACCCCATCTGAGGTAGTGAGACGGATTGTTGAGCCCTTCCAGTTTAGAAAGTCCTGTTTTCTGGCGATACTACCACTACAGAGTTATTGGGTCCTTTGACTGGCCTGATAATACTACCATGGACCCCCTTCTGGTTACGGATAATTTTTTTTCCTGCCTACACAAATTTCGAATGGTCTGCCCTTTTCTTTCCATATTCTCCTCTCTCTTCTTGCACCTTACAACACCAAAATAACAGGAATGTTGTTCTTCACTGAAGGGTTTAACTACTGCACTGTAATTCTTCAGTGGCTACTTTCCTCTTGGTAAGGGTAGAAGAGATTCTTTAGCTATGATTAGCAGCTATTTTAGAAGGAGGACACTCCAAAAACCAACCCTTTATTCTCTAGACTTAGGTAGTACCGTGGCCTCTGTACCAAGGTCTTCCTGTCTTGGATTAGAGCTCTCTTGCTTGCGGGTACACTCAGGCACACTATTCTGTCTCTTTGTTTACTTTCCTCACTGGGGCTATTTTCTTTGTTGAAGCCCTTGAGCTTATAGCATCCTGTTTTCCAATTAGGGTTGTAGCTTAGCTAGCAACATTGATAATAAAGACTTAGCATTTTATGCGAAAACCTAACCACTTCGAGAGTAATACCACCTGCTAATATGACGCCATTAATATTCCAGGTCGAATGACGTCATTAGACGCGCATGCGCGTTTAGAAACTTGCACTACGGTGCATAAAATATTAGATATTTAGTATCCTGACAGGAACCTCACCATCTCTCCCCCCTCCCCCCACTCCCCCCCCCCCGCCCCCCTCTTTCAATGCGAATTCAGATAAGAGACGTCAGGTGATGTTTTGCTTAATATGATAATTCATTCTTCTGGCGATTGTCATTTGCCTAAAGACCCTGATAGTTTTGCTAGGCAAAGAAATGGACCTGCCATGTTGATATCAGATGGCATCACTCTTCGAGAGATAAGACTTAATTGCTACACAGCGGTAGTTAACAGGGTCAAGTTGTCTCTCGTAGAGAGAAGAATTTCGCATTTGTCAAATATTGCGAAATTTGTAGTCTCTGGAAGTAGCTCTTTATTATTATTATTATTATTATTATTACTATTATTAATATACGGGTCGCCTTCAAAGCTACTTTTGACATGTATAGTAAATTGGGTGTCTGGTAATTAGTAGACTTTCGTGGGTCGCAGTTTATTATATCTTTCTGTATGTATATATACTATATTATATATATATATATTTTATATATATACATATATATATATATACTGTATATATATATATGTATATATAAATATATATATATATATATATATATATATATATATATATATATATATGTATATATACTGTATATATATATATATATATATATATATATATATATATATATATATATATATATATATACACAGTTATGCTACACACATATACATATGATATATCTCAGTTTTATGAATACAAGGGTTTGAATCCTGATAGAAATATTAATTTATTGAGATTAAGAACAAGAAATAAATTATTTATTTATAGATTTTGGATTTGCAAATTTTGGACAAAAATCTAATCAAAAAAATATTTATCAAATTTAAGATTATAATTCGTTGGATATAAACATTGATAGATTTTGAGTTTATCATTTGAATATCTAATGATCGGATAAAACTGCACATTGTCTCTCGAGAACATTGACAAACGTCAGTCTTAAGGGCATTGTCCTGCTTGATAGGGCAATGTCACTGTCCCTTGCCTCTGCTATTCATGTGTGGCCTTTAAACCTTGAACAACCAAGCAGGCCTTTAAACCTTGAACAAGCAAGCAGGCCTTTAAACCTTGAACAACCAAGCAGGCCTTTAAACCTTTGAACAACCAAGCAGGCCTTTAAACCTTGAACAACCAAGCAGGCCTTTAAACCTTCAACAAGCAAGTAGGCTTTAAACCTTGAACAACCAAGCAGGCCTTTAAACCTTGAACAACCAAGCAGGCCTTTAAACCTTGAACAACCAAGCAGGCCTTTAAACCTTCAACAAGCAAGTAGGCCTTTAAACCTTGAACAACCAAGCAGGCCTTTAAACCTTTGAACAACCAAGCAGGCCTTTAAACCTTGAACAACCAAGCAGGCCTTTAAACCTTGAACAACCAAGCAGGCCTTTAAACCTTGAACAAGCAAGTAGGCCTTTAAACCTTGAACAACCAAGCAGGCCTTTAAACCTTGAACAAGCAAGTAGGCCTTTAAACCTTTGAACAACCAAGCAGGCCTTTAAACCTTGAACAAGCAAGCAGGCCTTTAAACCTTGAACAACCAAGCAGGCCTTTAAACCTTCAACAAGCAAGTAGGCCTTTAAACCTTGAACAACAAAGCAGGCCTTTAAACCTTTGAACAACCAAGCAGGCCTTTAAACCTTGAACAAGCAAGTAGGCCTTTAAACCATGAACAACCAAGCAGGCCTTTAAACCTTTGAACAACCAAGTAGGCCTTTAAACCTTTGAACAACAAAGCAGGCCTTTAAACCTTTGAACAACCAAGTAGGCCTTTAAACCTTGAACAACCAAGTAGGCCTTTAAACCTTGAACAACCAAGTAGGCCTTTAAACCTTGAACAACCAAGCAGGCCTTTAAACCTTTGAACAACAAAGCAAGCCTTTAAACCTTGAACAACCAAGTAGGCCTTTAAACCTTGAACAACCAAGTAGGCCTTTAAACCCTGAACAACCAAGCAGGCCTTTAAACCTTGAACAACAAAGCAGGCCTTTAAACCTTTGAACAACCAAGTAGGCCTTTAAACCTTGAACAACCAAGTAGGCCTTTAAACCTTGAACAACCAAGCAGGCCTTTAAACCTTTGAACAACAAACCAGGCCTTTAAACCTTTGAACAACCAAGTAGGCCTATAAACCTTGAACAACCAAGTAGGCCTTTAAACCCTGAACAACCAAGCAGGCCTTTAAACCTATGAACAACAAAGCAGGCCTTTAAACCTTTGAACAACCAAGTAGGCCTTTAAACCTTGAACAACCAAGTAGGCCTTTAAACCCTGAACAACCAAGCAGGCCTTTAAACCTTTGAACAACAAAGCAGGCCTTTAAACCTTTGAACAACCGAGTAGGCCTTTAAACCTTGAACAACCAAGTAGGCCTTTAAACATTGAACAACCAAGCAGGCCTTTAAACCTTTGAACAACCAACTAGGCCTTTAAACCTTTGAACAACCAACTAGGCCTTTAAACCTTTGAACAACCAACTAGGCCTTTAAACCTTTGAACAACAAAGCAGGCCTTTAAACCTTGAACAACCAAGTAGGCCTTTAAACCTTCAACAAGCAAGTAGGCCTTTAAACCTTGAACAAGCAAGTAGGCCTTTAAACCTTGAACAACCAAGCAGGCCTTTAAACCTTTGAACAACCAAGTAGGCCTTTAAACCTTGAACAACCAAGTAGGCCTTTAAACCCTGAACAACCAAGCAGGCCTTTAAACCTTGAACAAGCAAGTAGGCCTTTAAACCTTGAACAACCAAGCAGGCCTTTAAACCTTCAACAAGCAAGTAGGCCTTTAAACCTTGAACAACCAAGCAGGCCTTTAAACCTTCAACAAGCAAGTAGGCCTTTAAACCTTGAACAACCAAGCAGGCCTTTAAACCTTTGAACAGCCAAGCAGGCCTTTAGACCTTGAACAGCCAAGCAGGCCTTTAAACCTTGAACAGCCAAGCAGGCCTTTAAACCTTGAACAGCCAAGCAGGCCTTTAAACCTTGAACAGCCAAGCAGGCCTTTAAACCTTCAACAACCAAGCAGGGCTAATTCACACTAAATCAACAGAGGGACTTCTTGTCAATATTTAATAATAAGTAAACAATGTTGATGGCAAAACTATTGTGCGTTATATAATCTCCAATCTCATTTCTCTTAATGTAATTAATACGAAGTAAATAACTGTTCATTGGACACTATATTCCTTTCATTTAGTTAGATGATTAATGAAGAAACTAAAATGATGAGCATAGGAACTAGAAAATAAGAAATCAACTAAACAAAAAGATCGAATTCTTCATAAGCTATGCGAGACTGAATGGCAACATCTGAATCTTTATGGGGCAAGTTTTAATGAGGAAATAATGCTCAATCAGGGGCCCACTATTCCAAAAAAAGGATGAAAAAAATGCAATAAAAATTATTTATGACAAAGCCTAATTTCAGAGGCGAGGGGTGACAAAATGCTTGGACAAGTCTCATTAGTTCTTTTGGCTAATGTTTTTCCTTCTTTAATTTTTATTTTCTATAATTTGGTAACCAGACAATTGCTTTTATATTTCGAATTTGTAGTGGCCTATTGAAAACTGTCCCTGTCTGGCGATCTACTGGACTGGGGTTTGAGTCTCGCTCAAGCACGATAGTTTCTTGTATTGTCTGCAACCTCACCATCCTTGAGGCTTTGGGGGAGCCTAGAGAACTACCTGTTGAGTCATCAGCAGCCGTTGCCTTGTCCTCCCTGGTCCTAGCTTGATAGAGAGGGAGGTTAAACGATGATCACATGTATATATGGTCAGTCGCTGAGGCATTGTCCTGATAGCTATGACATTATTAATGTCCCTTGCCTTTCCTATTCATGAGCGGCCTTTAAACCTTTACAGTCGGTCCATATACACGAAGTCTTATACACAGTCGGTCCATATATACAAAGTCTTACACACAGTCGGTCCATATATACGAAGTCTTACACACAGTCGGTCCATATATACGAAGTCTTACACACAGTCGGTTCATATATACGAAGTCTTACACACAGTCGGTCCATATATACAAAGTCTTACACACAGTCGGTCCATATATACGAAGTCTTACACACAGTCGGTCCATATATACGAAGTCTTACACACAGTCGGTCCATATATACGAAGTCTTACACACAGTCGGTCCATATATACGAAGTCTTACACACAGTCGGTCCATATATACGAAGTCTTACACACAGTCGGTCCATATATACGAAGTCTTACACACAGTCGGTCCATATATACGAAGTCTTATACAGTAATCTAATAAATATAATGGTCAATCGTCTCCTTTTGCATTTGCAGGCAACTGCTTTTTTTTGCAAACACACACACGAAGCATTGCAAATCTCATATCCTCATCCAACACGAGTCGATCAACTATCAGGAACATATTCACTTCATTGCTCATCTTATTTGCAATTAAATAAATGCCAGGGGAGTGCCAGCTTGGTTGGAAATCGAACCTGACCTCTCTCGCATGTAAGATTATCGTCTTCATCGCTAAGCTACTCCTATTTGCATTTGCGCGTGCGTGTGCGCGCGTGCGTATGTTTGCATGGACAGACAGATTGAGTTAAGCCAGGCTGACACTTGCACGAATTTGTGGCACGCATTGTCACGACTCGAGTCGTGAACTGGCGTGATCTCGTCGTGAACTGGCGTGAAGTGTCCGTAAACCCGTCGTGACATCGTGGCATGTCGTGACGAGAATTTTGAAATGTTCAAAATTTTGGTCAGGACAAAATTTCGTGACCGGGTCGTGAACTATGCGCTAACTGTTCGTGAACTCGTCGGGATGATGCAGGAAGTGCGCAAACTATGCGTGAACTCGTCGTGAACTCGTCGTGCCAGTTCATGTCAATGTGGACGGGTCAGCTGTGATTCTGAGGTATTTTTTTTTTTTTTTTTTTTTGATCTTCCAGTTCGTGCCACAAAATGTCACGACTTGCCACGACAGATTCGTGGTAAGCAGTCGTGCAAGTGTCAGGGTACCCTTACACATGAATATCAGCACTTTTTTGTCTACTTCCTTTTATTCTCGAATTAATGTTGTTTATTCATTAGAATTTCTCTCTCTTCCTTCATCTTCTTCCCCTTTTCTGTCTATTCATCTTTCTCCGATTCTCTCCTATGCATGGGACGTTATTCTATTCTCGCTTTTATTTATACTTTCTCCCCTTCCTTTTGCTATTCTATATCCTCCAAGTTTTCGCCTTTTTCGTCTTTCATTTACTCCATGGTTATATTGCAAACTAAGGAGAGAGAGAGAGAGAGAGAGAGAGAGAGAGAGAGAGAGAGAGAGAGAGAGAGAGAGAGAGAGAGAGAGAGAGAGAGAGAGGGGGGGGAGTTCATACACCTGGAATGTTTGAATGATTTCCATACATTTCCTCTATAACAATAGGCACTTATCAAATAGATGGAGAGTTATGCACACAGACACACACACACACACACACACACACACATATATATATATATATATATATATATATATATATATATATATATATATATATATATAAATGTGTGTGTGTATATATATATAAATTTTATATATACTGTATTTATATATATATATATATATATATATATATATATATATATATATATATATATATATATATATATACTCACATAAATGTGTAGCCTGTACATGTGTGCAAATATATATATATATATATATATATATATATATATATATATATATATATATATATATATATATATATATATATTTGTGGACACATACAGGCTACACATTTATCTCTGAGTATATATGTATTTGTGTGTGCATACAATAGATGTACATGTGTGTATACTGTACCAACCGTGTGTCACACAATTGTACATAATTCCTTTTGTATATAATATGCTTGTATCTTCGCTCTTCCCTCGCACTCAAACGAACATGAAAATTCATGTCTGCTGTTTTGCTCTGAAAATTGTCTGTCTCTCGAACATGTTATGTCCTGTTGCCTTGAGGTTTTGTATATAAAGAAGAGTGTTCCTTAATATATAACTCAGTTGATTGCATCCTGCCTTTGAGTTCACACCCTTCTCCCTCCTTCGTCACATTGGTGACCCCGGAGTGACTCGCTCCTCCCGCCTTCCCCCCCTCCACCTCTCACCGTTACTATGACGCCGTCAACGCATACCTTCTGCAGCAGTACTCGCCGTCGCCAGCCGCCCGTATAGCAACGCCTTTTCAGCTCTCTCAACAACCGTTGGGGGACCAAAGGGCTTCGCTCACCCTCGGGAAAATGACCAATATCACTCGCCTGCAACCTGCCGCAGACGGCTCTCCTCGTGATGTGAACCCACTTCATGCCTTTCAAACCTCCATCAACGCCTCCACTCGTGACAAAGAGGACATCTATTCAACTGCAACCGAAGCTGACGTGAATGTCGTAGGATATGCCTATGAATGCCGTAGGACATACACGCCTATGAACGCCGTAGGCCTATGAATGTCGTAGGACACGCCTATGAATGCCGTAGGACACACGCCTATGAATGCCGTAGGCCTATGAATGCCGTAGGACACACACGCCTATGAATGCCGTAGGACACACTCGCCTATGAATGCCGTAGGACACGGAATGCGTAGGACACACACGCCTATGAATGCCGTAGGACACACTCGCCTATGAATGCCGTAGGACACGGAATGCGTAGGACACACACGCCTATGAATGCCGTAGGACACACTCGCCTACCCCGTGACGAGCCGGAGCGGCAACAGCCACCCATCATCCACCACTCGCTCGCACCCAAACCAACGACTTCTACAGCCACTCACTGTCGCTAATCGGCGCAGTTTTTACTACTACCTCTCCAGATTCAGGGCACCTATTTAACATGTTCAGTATGTCATTTTTAGAGGGGGAGCCATGTACCAACCGTGTGTCACACAATTGTACATAATTCCTTTTGTATATAATATGCTTGTATCTTCGCTCTTCCCTCGCACTCAAACGAACATGAAAATTCATGTCTGCTATTTTCCTCTGAACATTGTCTGTCTCTCGAACATGTTATGTCCTGTTGCCTTGAGGTTTTGTATATAAAGAAGAGTGTTCCTTAAAATATAACTCAGTCGTTTCCAATCTGCCTTTGAGTTCACACCCTCTCTCGGCACCGTCACAATACAAAAACGAATAATCGACGCATAAATACCAACAAATTAAACAAAACTGAACATGAAAGGAAAGATATTATTTACCCTTAAACGTTTTAGCAAACGTTTCACGTGTTTTATTCCTTATAAAAAGGCTTCTATTATTCCATAGAAAAGCAAAACCGAAGTTTTTGTTTGACAAATACAGTTTCGATATATAATTTTATTACGTTGGCCTTCGAAAGAGTCTCTCGTCTTACAGTTTGTAGCTTGTATTTGATAAACAACAAGGAAATACAGTTTCCTTTTAGTGATAAACATCAAGAATCAACTCTCTTATCGGTTGACCAACGAGTCGCTCTTTAACATGATGAAAAATGCATTTGATAAATAAATATCGGAGAAAGAAACTTACTGTATGTCAGGCCTCTTGCCTCTGTCAGTCTATCTGGGGAACTATTATCAATGGGTCACAAGTAAAAAAGTCTATATGAATAGGAAACAGACAGCTATTAAAATCATAATTACATAAAATAAACTGGGAAGTGTTGGCAATCCTGTACATTCGCTGGAAGAGTTGGCAACCCTTCCCGTGAGTGTAAACTGTACGATACGCGTCTCGTGCAAGGTTGCCAGCGCTCACCACCCACGCTAACTCTCATATTTGTGTAGCGCTCGCCACCCACGCTAACTCTTAACGTTGGTGTTGGCAACATTTTAAGTGTTATTAATCCTGCTTCAAAATTATGCTTGATTAAAATTTGATATTACACGCCATTATCTCCTGACATATTAAACGTAATTAACGCAATGGGACAATGAGGTAAAAACATATTAGTTTTAAACTTGACATTAGTGTGAGTATTTTTTTTTTGGCGAAATTGGAGATTACAACATTCGTGAAAAATAATGTTGATGAGAGAGAGAGAGAGAGAGAGAGAGAGAGAGAGAGAGAGAGAGTTGGGGAGGGGGTTAAGGATAATTAATGAAAAGATGAAACTCCGAAATGTGCAGAAGAAAAGCAAATGGTGGTGTTATTATTATTATTATTATTATTATTATGATTATTTATTGTTATTATTATTATTATTTATTGTTATTATAATTATTTATTATCATTATCATTATTATTGTTTATTATTATTATTATTATTATTATAATTATTATTATTTTTATTATTTATTTATTATTATTATTATTATTATTATTATTATTATACCTTAGCCGTAAAAATTTACTGTTGAATATTTAGATAGTTATGCACATACACACACACACACACACACACACACACACACACACACAATTCTAATTATTTTTTGGGAGATTGTGGTTTCCGAGGGTATGACTACCTCCTCTTCCGAGGGACGTAGAGAAACCGATTAGTCATACGTTTGGCTATGTTCTTGAAACACTATGTTCATTCTTACTTCATCATTAGATATGAAATTGATAAACGCTAAATCTGTCGATGTTTATATCAGATGAAATATTACCTTAAATTTGAAAAAAAAAAAAAAATTCTCAAAAAATTGCAGATCCAAAATATGAATAATTCTGTTATTCTTATTTTTAATATCATAACATTTTTATCTGAATTCAAAATTTTGTATTCGCCAAATTTTGAGAATTGTTTAAATCTAGATGTTGAAGTCAAACTTTAAAAATTATTTATTGCATTACACTCCATGTAAATGTATGAAAATAATTCAAATATGAATTATGAACCCTGTTTTCTCTCTCTCTCTCTCTCTCTCTCTCTCTCTCTCTCTCTCTCTCTCTCTCTCTCTCTCTCTCTCTCTCTCTCTCTCTCCTTAGTTTGCAATGTAACCATGGAGTAAATGAGAGCCAAAATGGCGAACACTTGGAGGATATAGAATAGCAAAAGGAAGGGGAGAAGACATAAATAAAAGCGAGAATAGAATAACCTCCCATGCATAGGAGAGAATCGGAGAAAGATGAATAGGAACGAAAGGGGAAGAAGATAAAGGAGGAGAGAGAAATTCCATCAAATAAACAATATTAATCATTTGGCAGAATTTGAGAATGAAAGGAAGTAGACAAGAAAGTGCTAATATTCATATGTAACTCAATCTGCCCATCCACGCAAACATACGCACGCGCGCGCACGCACACGCAAATGCAAATAGGAGTAATAATAGGACAATAATCTTACTTGTGAGAGGGGTCAGGTTCGATTCCCAAGCGAGCTGGGATTTTCCAGGTACTTATATCATTGCAAATGAGATGAGCAATGCAGTTGTAAGTTCCTGATAGGTTCCTGATAGGTAGTTAACTGGTGTTGGAGGAGAGGATTGGATTTGCAACGCATCGTATTTGTGTTTGTAAATGGGCAGTTGTTGTTGTTGTTGTTATTGTTATTATTATTATTATCATCATGTAAGCGACAACCATAGTTAGAAAAGCAGGATGCTATAAGCCCAAGGGCTCCAGTAGGGAAAAATAGTTCAGTGAAGAAAGAAAATAAGGTAACAGATAGAATAGTGTATTTAAGTGTACCTTCAAGCAACAGAACTCTAACCCAAGACAGTGGAAGACCATGGTACAGAGGCTACGTTACTACCCAAGGCTACAGAACAGTGGCTTGATTTTGGAGTATTCATCTCTTAGAAGAGCTGCTTACCATAGCTAAAGAGTCTCTTCTACTCTTACCAAGAGGAAAGTAGCCACTGACTAACCTATTACAGTGCAGTAACCTCTTGGGCGAAGAAGAATTGTTGGATAATCTCAGTTTCGTCAGATGTATGAGGACGGAGAATGTGGAAAAAATACGCCACTACTATTCAGTGCATGTGTAGGCAAGGGAAAAACGAACCGTAACCAGAGAGAAGAATACATTTTATTTTGTAGATTAAAGTATAAGATTCTGTATCATGCATATGGACTGCTTTCACAAAATATAAAGGCAATTTTCTGTTTAACAAATTATAGAAAATATAAAAGTAAAGAAGGAAAAACACATTAGCCAAAAGAACTAATGAGACTTGTCCAGGCATTTTGTCACTACTCGCCTCTGAAATTAGGTTTTGTCACATAAATCATTTTTATTGCCATTTTTTATCCTTTTTTTTTTTGGAATAGTGGGCCCCTGATTGAGCATTATTTCCTCATTAAAACTTGCCCCATAAAGATTCAGATGTTGCCATTCAGGTTCGCATAGCTTATGAAGAATTCGATCTTTATGATTAGTTAATTTTGCTTATTCTTATGTTCTAGTTATTACGCTCCTCAATTTAGTTTTTTTATTAATTATCTATATTTTCCAATAACCAAAATGTAATCACTTGACATATAAAGTTGAAAAGTGGATCATATTTCGTGGTAGTTTTTAAATCTTTTTAGATTCATTAAAGGAATCCAGAACAATAAGTATCCCAGTTTCCAAGTAAAGGGTAATTACGTCATATTAATTGCTTCTTATTAATTACACGCAATTACCAACACGGGAAATGCGATTGGAAACTACAGATTCCTCTCGTACAAAGCACGTGCCCTAGAGCTCAAAATAAAAGGGTTGCCAAATGTATCTGTAAAGTTAACTCATAGGATCAGGAATACTACACAGAATTCTAGAAGTTTTATTCCAGCTGTGAGCAAGTTGTGGAATGATCTTCCTAATCGGGTAGTTGAATCAGTAGAACTTCAAAAGTTCAGAGTTGCAGCAAATGGTTTTATTTTGACCAGGCTGACATGAGTCTTTTTATAGTTTATATATGACATATCTGTTTTTGACGTTGTTAATAGTTTATATAGGACATCTGTTTTGACGCTGTTACTGTTTTTAGAATGATTTATTGTTAATTTGTTCTCATTTATTTCCTTATTTCCTTTCCTCACTGGGCTATTTTTCCCTGTTGGAGCCCCTGGGCTTATAGCATACTGCTTTTCCAACTAGGGTTGTAGCTTAGTAAGTAAGTAAGTAATAAGTAAGAGGAAATTTTTACTCACCACTTCCAAAGAAGGCAAGAGTGCAACCCTCTGCAGGAAAGGTCATGCTTACCATCTTTTGGGAACAGCATGGAGTAATGATGATGGATATCCTGGCCAAGGGTACCACAATTACGGGGACTTGCTATGCTTCACTACTGCGTAATTTCACCCATCAAACTCAAAAGGTTTAAAGATCGCTCATGAATGGCAGATGCAAGGGACAGTGACATAGCCCTAGCAATCAGAGACTGACCATATATTTTATGATCAGCGCCCAAGCCTCCTCTCCACCCAAGCTAGGCCAATCTATCTGCTGATGACTCAGCAGATAGACATATAGGCTCCTCCAAAACCCCCAAACCTTAGCTCACAAGGATGGTAAGGTTGCAGACACTAATGGCACTAACGAGGCGAGGCATTGGTGACCAGAGAATTTCAACTCCTGCAAGTCAGTGCTCCAGTCCACAACTCTATCTCCCAGACAGAAGCGCACTCTTGTAGCTATGAAACTCTTCTGCAACCCCCCCCCCCCTCTTTTTCTCCTAACCTGGCATCATCCGATTTCCACCTCTTTCCAGCCATGAAGTCATTTTTGAAGGGAAGACGTTTTCCAGATGATGAGACTGATTTCCAGGGTGGAGTCATTGTTTAAGGCTCAACCCACCAACTTTTACAAACAAGGTCTCCAGTGTTGCATAAGACAATGGGAAAAATGCATAACCCCGAGTTGGTGCCTATGTAGAGAAAGACTAATAACTGTTCCAAGTTTCGTCTGTCTATATCTGTTGGAAGTCGGTCAGGGAAAATCTTTCATTAACGCCCCTTGTAGCTTGGTCCATATCTGAGGAAGATAGAGGAAAAATATGCATCACTACCTTTGTATTCTATGATGTTTTCTCCTGAATTAGCTGTTTCACCAGAATTATTTGAGTCATTGTCTTTTTAAGATATATAGGAATTTGACCCTAATGAACTTTTCATTTCATATTCTAGCATTGGTATCGATTCTACCTTACGCTATACGTAGAATCTTCATATTAAAATCTTGCAGATCATCTTGGGCAGGATGTGTTGTACTATAATAGCAGTGATTTTAGATTTATTTCGGAATCAGGTCTTCTGAAATCTACTTGAACTTGTATAAGAAAATCTTAAGCTTGCAGATCATCTTGGGCAGGATATGTTGTACTATCATAGCAGTGATTTTATATTTATTTCAGAAGCAGGTCTTCTGAAATCTACTCGAACTTCTATAAGAATATCTTTGCCTCTATAGCTTTAGATTAAATTTCCTTTTACTCTTTATAGTAAACGATATCGGCGTCAATGGCCTTCGATGTCAGGATGCCAGAAAACTAAGAATCAATCGATCATTAAAAGCTGAGTAAAAAACGTTCTCTTGTGTGCAACACTAGTTTTGGCACATTGTTTACTTGTTATAAACGTTTGACAAGAAATCCCTTTGATTATTTGCTTGCTAATTACCTTGCTGTGTTGTTGATCAACCGGAAACTAACGTTTAATTAAATGAAAGCAAAAGGGTTTATTAATTATCAGTTGTCATGTTTCGAAAAAAAAAAAAATGACTTTCTTTTCCCCACGTGATTGTTATAAGATCAAATAGTATACTTTCCATCACTGGTCATTAGCCTTATTTATTTTCTTTTATTTTTGTCTTTTTGAATATGGAATACACAATTCTATTGATTATGATAATTCCATCATTTTTCTTTGAAATTCATTAACCCTTATTAACCCTGTTACCCCCAACGCTATTTGGAACTTTCCAACCCTTAACCCCCAGGGTTTTTTTTTTTTTTTTCAAGTACATTTTGCAATATATTTTTTTCGAATTGCTCTAAAAGCCTTAATTTTCGTCATAGAGAGGTCAGGTTGGTCTCATTATTTTGGAAAATGCCTGAAGTTTCTCATAAAGTTATCAAAAATATGCAAAAAAAAAATTAAAAAAAGATTTTTTGCAAGGATGTACCGGTTTGTTCTTGGGGGTAAAGGGATGAGTTTTGTGAAACGTACCAGTACGTCCATTGGGGGGTAAAAGGGTTAACAACGTTAAAAAGGATTTTATCATATTCTTTTAATTTCAACATTCACGAAATTGTGTTGATTGAAGAGATAAATTTTTTAAAATATATATTCCAATTTTCCTCAAATTTTGAAATGTTCTAAACTGTAAAGTCGGGTTTATAATATACGAGCAGAGATACACGGCATTGCCCGGGTGTAGGATTAAAAAGCAATGTCAGTAAATGCTACTGGTCGATTCATGTAAGTTATCTCTGTGATGACTTATCTCTGAAACATGTTTTTTATCTCCTTGATACTCTTATCACCCAATATTTCATTTGTGGAAACTGTGCGACTGTGAAGATGAAACATTTTCTATGTTAAGGCGGAGAGGATATTTGTAACAAAGTCACCCGAACATCTGCACTGCAACACAATGTAGGAGGTTCATATTTCCATTTCAGAGCATCACGGTGATTACATTTTTGTCAGATTAAGCCAATTTTTACCATCGCTTCTGTTTCTTACCATGTATGGGGTCATAGATGAAGACTTCAAGAAAACATTATTCTGCATTAAACGGACTTGCTCTAACTTCTGCACGCCTAACTCTATCAATATGATGATTATTCTCTGCTTCTTTTTGTGTTTGTTGGTTCCATAGAATGGGGTCATAGATGAAGACTTCAAGAAAACATTATTCTGCATCAAACGGGGTTGCTCTAACTTCTGCACGCCTAACTCTATCAATATGATGATTATTCTCTGCTTCTTCTTGTGTTTGTAGGTTCCATAGAGTAATCATTCTTTGTCGGATAGCCTGAAGTCGAGAGGATATTTGTAACAAAGTCAGCCGAACATTCCCTCCATTGCAACACAATCCAGGAGGTTCATTCTTCCATTACAGAGCATTACAGTGATCAAAATTTCGGGACATGAAGCCATTTTGTACTATCGCTTCTGTTTCTCACCATGTCTTGGGTCATATGTGAAGGTACCAATACGCCATTGTTCTGCATTAAACAGACATGCTCTAACTTCTGCCCGCCTGACTGTATCTTCCTGTGTGTGTATATATATACAGTACAGTCAGATCCCTTTCAACCCCCCCCCTCCATCGTCTCCCTTCCTTTCCTCAAGTCATGAAATTTTCAAGAGAAGCAAAATTCTTCCGAAGTTATTAAAAGTAATTCGCCAAAGAACAGGAGTTTCTCATGGATTCTGGCGCCCAATACGTTCTGAGATTGTTCCACACTACCTTCTTTATTTATTGTTTGCAGTTAAAACTTTGGCTTAGCCTCCGAAGTAAGGAAAAGTTAGGTAGGGAATCCGTATTGTCGTTCTTATTTCTATTAGCATTACTGAAATAATTTTTCTTATGATCTTTTTTAATGATTTCATCTTTTGTATTTTTTCTTTATTAGTATGATTATAATATCTATGAAACTATGCATGAAATAAATGTCATCATTATTGTTATAGTATTATCATTATGGTTATCATCTTCACCCTATTATTATTGTTATATTATTATTATTATTGTTATTATTATAATTATTATTATTATTATTATTACTCATTTACCTTTATCAAATATTCTTATCAAACCATCTCATTAATTTCCATTAGTAGTAGTAGAGAGAGAGAGAGAGAGAGAGAGAGAGAGAGAGAGAGAGAGAGAGAGAGAGAGAGAGAGAGAGAGAGAGAGAGAAGCATTGATTAGGTGGCGAGTTCTTCACCAATGGCTTTTACTTCCATACACCAATGGGGGAAGTAATGGAACTTTTTAATAATGATTTTACATATGTATAAATACGTAAAATTCACTACGACTTGTGTTCAGATCTGAAGAAAACTTTTTTTTTTATTCTCGTATATATACAAATAGATACAAAGATATAGATTAAAAAAATGTTAGATAAACCGAAAGCAAATTTCATACACTCACCAAACCTGATTAGGACGGAAGGCTGTCTGACAAGTAATTGTTTACAAGACATCTCAATGCTGATGTATCTAGAATTAAGGAAATATCTTGACTAGTTCTGAAGAACAGAGTAATGTCTGGAATGTTTTCTTTAAAGAAAAGTTGTAATAACCATTTTGATTTTATTACTGCATTAATAATTTTAGTTTATTCGTCTTCAGATATAAAAAATTTTCTAGGGCGTATTAATGTTTTGTTATAGGTTGCAAATTATATTATTTTGTTTTTCTGTGAAATTAATCCTTTCGGGGAGTTTCTAATGTGATTTACACCAATTAGTTTTTTATCATCCAAAGAATTTTAAAAATCTTATTATTATTTTGAAAGATCCTAAAAAAAAAAAAAGGGTTTCATAAAAGGTTGAAACTGAATCTATTGTAATTTTAAATATACAACAATGAAGTACAGTACTTTAAGACAACAGACATTCTTAACAGCCTGATCGGTAACGTCTCTGCCTGGTGTTTCCCCAGTCGGTGGTTCGAGTCCCGCTCAGACTCGTTAGTGCCATTAGTGTTTGCAACCTTACCATCCTTGTGAGCTAAGGTTGGGGGTGTTTGGGGGAGCCTATAGGTCTATCTGCTGAGTCATCAGCAGCCACTGCCTGGTCCTCCCTGGTCCTAGCTTGGGTGGAGAGGAGGCTTGGGCGCTGATCATATAATATATGGTCAGTCTCTAGGGCATTGTCCTGATTGCTAGGGCAGTGTCACTGTCCCTTGCCTCTGCCATTCATGAGCGACCTTCAAACTTCCCTCTGTATTATGATTTCAACATCACTCTAATTTAATTTCATATTTATCAAAATTATTTTCAATGGAAAATTATTTTTTTCTATATATCTTTTTTTCTCTCAAACCAATGAAACCATTTTAAACAAATTTCTTATAAATCAAAAATCATTATCCTTCTCTATTATTCTTTTATTATATCAAACCCCCTTAACAATAGGATCACATTGAATCCTCTATATCAAAGCCCCTTTACAATAGGATCCCATTGAATCCTCTATCTCAAAGCCCCTTTACAATAGGATCCCTTAGAATCCTCTATATCAAAGCCCCTTAACAATAGGATCCCATTGAATCCTCTATCTCAAAGCCCCTTAACAATAGGATCCCATTGAATCCTCTATATCAAAGCCCCTTAACAATAGGATCCCATTGAATCCTCTATCTCAAAGCCCCTTTACAATAGGATCCCATTGAATCCTCTATCTCAAAGCCCCTTTACAATAGGATCCCATTGAATCCTCTATCTCAAAGCCCCTTAACAATAGGATCCCATTGAATCCTCTATCTCAAAGCCCCTTAACAATAGGATCCCATTGAATCCTCTATATCAAAGCCCCTTTACAATAGGATCCCATTGAATCCTCTATATCAAAGCCCCTTAACAATAGGATCCCATTGAATCCTCTATATCAAAGCCCCTTAACAATAGGATCCCATTGAATCCTCTATATCAAAGCCCCTTTACAATAGGATCCCATTGAATCCTCTATATCAAAGCCCCTTAACAATAGGATCCCATTGAATCCTCTATATCAAAGCCCCTTTACAATAGGATCCCATTGAATCCTCTATATCAAAGCCCCTTAACAATAGGATCCCATTGAATCCTCTATATCAAAGCCCCTTAACAATAGGATCCCATTGAATCCTCTATATCAAAGCCCCTTTACAATAGGATCCCATTGAATCCTCTATCTCAAAGCCCCTTTACAATAGGATCCCTTAGAATCCTCTATATCAAAGCCCCTTAACAATAGGATCCCATTGAATCCTCTATCTCAAAGCCCCTTAACAATAGGATCCCATTGAATCCTCTATATCAAAGCCCCTTTACAATAGGATCCCATTGAATCCTCTATATCAAAGCCCCTTAACAATAGGATCCCATTGAATCCTCTATCTCAAAGCCCCTTAACAATAGGATCCCATTGAATCCTCTATATCAAAGCCCCTTAACAATAGGATCCCATTGAATCCTCTATATCAAAGCCCCTTTACAATAGGATCCCATTGAATCCTCTATATCAAAGCCCCTTAACAATAGGATCACATTGAATCCTCTATATCAAAGCCCCTTTACAATAGGATCCCATTGAATCCTCTATCTCAAAGCCCCTTTACAATAGGATCCCTTAGAATCCTCTATATCAAAGCCCCTTAACAATAGGATCCCATTGAATCCTCTATCTCAAAGCCCCTTAACAATAGGATCCCATTGAATCCTCTATATCAAAGCCCCTTTACAATAGGATCCCATTGAATCCTCTATATCAAAGCCCCTTAACAATAGGATCCCATTGAATCCTTTATATCAAAGCCCCTTTACAATAGGATCCCATTGAATCCTCTTTATCAAAGCCCCTTAACAATAGGATCCCATTGAATCCTCTATATCAAAGCCCCTTTACAATAGGATCCCATTGAATCCTCTATATCAAAGCCCCTTAACAATAGGATCCCTTAGAATCCTCTATATCAAAGCCCCTTTACAATAGGATCCCATTGAATCCTCTATCTCAAAGCCCCTTAACAATAGGATCCCATTGAATCCTCTATATCAAAGCCCCTTTACAATAGGATCCCATTGAATCCTCTTTATCAAAGCCCCTTTACAATAGGATCCCATTGAATCCTCTATATCAAAGCCCCTTTACAATAGGATCCCTTAGAATCCTCTATATCAAAGCCCCTTAACAATAGGATCCCATTGAATCCTCTATCTCAAAGCCCCTTAACAATAGGATCCCATTGAATCCTCTATCTCAAAGCCCCTTTACAATAGGATCCCTTAGAATCCTCTATATCAAAGCCCCTTAACAATAGGATCCCATTGAATCCTCTATATCAAAGCCCCTTAACAATAGGATCCCTTAGAATCCCTATATCAAAGCCCCTTTACAATAGGATCCCTTAGAATCCCTATATCAAAGCCCCTTTACAATAGGATCCCTTAGAATCCCTATATCAAAGCCCCTTTACAATAGGATCCCATTGAATCCTCTATATCAAAGCCCCTTAACAATAGGATCCCATTGAATCCTCTATCTCAAAGCCCCTTAACAATAGGATCCCATTGAATCCTCTATATCAAAGCCCCTTTACAATAGGATCCCATTGAATCCTCTATATCAAAGCCCCTTAACAATAGGATCCCATTGAATCCTCTATATCAAAGCCCCTTAACAATAGGATCCCATTGAATCCTCTATATCAAAGCCCCTTTACAATAGGATCCCATTGAATCCTCTATATCAAACCCCCTTAACAATAGGATCACATTGAATCCTCTATATCAAAGCCCCTTTACAATAGGATCCCATTGAATCCTCTATCTCAAAGCCCCTTTACAATAGGATCCCTTAGAATCCTCTATATCAAAGCCCCTTAACAATAGGATCCCATTGAATCCTCTATCTCAAAGCCCCTTAATAGGATCCCATTGAATCCTCTATATCAAAGCCCCTTTACAATAGGATCCCATTGAATCCTCTATATCAAAGCCCCTTAACAATAGGATCCCATTGAATCCTCTATCTCAAAGCCCCTTAACAATAGGATCCCATTGAATCCTCTATATCAAAGCCCCTTTACAATAGGATCCCATTGAATCCTCTATATCAAAGCCCCTTAACAATAGGATCCCATTGAATCCTCTATATCAAAGCCCCTTTACAATAGGATCCCATTGAATCCTCTATATCAAAGCCCCTTTACAATAGGATCCCATTGAATCCTCTATATCAAACCCCCTTAACAATAGGATCACATTGAATCCTCTATATCAAAGCCCCTTTACAATAGGATCCCATTGAATCCTCTATCTCAAAGCCCCTTTACAATAGGATCCCTTAGAATCCTCTATATCAAAGCCCCTTAACAATAGGATCCCATTGAATCCTCTATCTCAAAGCCCCTTAACAATAGGATCCCATTGAATCCTCTATATCAAAGCCCCTTTACAATAGGATCCCATTGAATCCTCTATATCAAAGCCCCTTAACAATAGGATCCCATTGAATCCTTTATATCAAAGCCCCTTTACAATAGGATCCCATTGAATCCTCTTTATCAAAGCCCCTTAACAATAGGATCCCATTGAATCCTCTATATCAAAGCCCCTTTACAATAGGATCCCATTGAATCCTCTATATCAAAGCCCCTTAACAATAGGATCCCTTAGAATCCTCTATATCAAAGCCCCTTTACAATAGGATCCCATTGAATCCTCTATCTCAAAGCCCCTTAACAATAGGATCCCATTGAATCCTCTATATCAAAGCCCCTTTACAATAGGATCCCATTGAATCCTCTTTATCAAAGCCCCTTTACAATAGGATCCCATTGAATCCTCTATATCAAAGCCCCTTTACAATAGGATCCCTTAGAATCCTCTATATCAAAGCCCCTTAACAATAGGATCCCATTGAATCCTCTATCTCAAAGCCCCTTAACAATAGGATCCCATTGAATCCTCTATCTCAAAGCCCCTTTACAATAGGATCCCATTGAATCCTCTATATCAAAGCCCCTTTACAATAGGATCCCATTGAATCCTCTTTATCAAAGCCCCTTTACAATAGGATCCCATTGAATCCTCTATATCAAAGCCCCTTTACAATAGGATCCCATTGAATCCTCTATATCAAAGCCCCTTAACAATAGGATCCCATTGAATCCTCTATATCAAAGCCCCTTTACAATAGGATCCCATTGAATCCTCTTTATCAAAGCCCCTTAACAATAGGATCCCATTGAATCCTCTATCTCAAAGCCCCTTTACAATAGGATCCCATTGAATCCTCTATCTCAAAGCCCCTTTACAATAGGATCCCTTAGAATCCTCTATATCAAAGCCCCTTAACAATAGGATCCCATTGAATCCTCTATCTCAAAGCCCCTTAACAATAGGATCCCATTGAATCCTCTATATCAAAGCCCCTTTACAATAGGATCCCATTGAATCCTCTATATCAAAGCCCCTTAACAATAGGATCCCATTGAATCCTCTATATCAAAGCCCCTTTACAATAGGATCCCATTGAATCCTCTATATCAAAGCCCCTTAACAATAGGATCCCATTGAATCCTCTATATCAAAGCCCCTTTACAATAGGATCCCATTGAATCCTCTATATCAAAGCCCCTTAACAATAGGATCCCTTAGAATCCTCTATATCAAAGCCCCTTTACAATAGGATCCCATTGAATCCTCTATCTCAAAGCCCCTTAACAATAGGATCCCATTGAATCCTCTATATCAAAGCCCCTTTACAATAGGATCCCATTGAATCCTCTTTATCAAAGCCCCTTTACAATAGGATCCCATTGAATCCTCTATATCAAAGCCCCTTTACAATAGGATCCCTTAGAATCCTCTATATCAAAGCCCCTTAACAATAGGATCCCATTGAATCCTCTATCTCAAAGCCCCTTAACAATAGGATCCCATTGAATCCTCTATCTCAAAGCCCCTTTACAATAGGATCCCATTGAATCCTCTATATCAAAGCCCCTTTACAATAGGATCCCATTGAATCCTCTTTATCAAAGCCCCTTTACAATAGGATCCCATTGAATCCTCTATATCAAAGCCCCTTTACAATAGGATCCCTTAGAATCCTCTATATCAAAGCCCCTTAACAATAGGATCCCATTGAATCCTCTATCTCAAAGCCCCTTTACAATAGGATCCCTTAGAATCCTCTATATCAAAGCCCCTTAACAATAGGATCCCATTGAATCCTCTATCTCAAAGCCCCTTAACAATAGGATCCCATTGAATCCTCTATATCAAAGCCCCTTTACAATAGGATCCCATTGAATCCTCTATATCAAAGCCCCTTAACAATAGGATCCCATTGAATCCTCTATATCAAAGCCCCTTTACAATAGGATCCCATTGAATCCTCTATATCAAAGCCCCTTAACAATAGGATCCCATTGAATCCTCTATATCAAAGCCCCTTTACAATAGGATCCCATTGAATCCTCTATATCAAAGCCCCTTTACAATAGGATCCCATTGAATCCTCTATATCAAAGCCCCTTAACAATAGGATCCCATTGAATCCTCTATATCAAAGCCCCTTAACAATAGGATCCCTTAGAATCCTCTATATCAAAGCCCCTTTACAATAGGATCCCATTGAATCCTCTTTATCAAAGCCCCTTAACAATAGGATCCCATTGAATCCTCTATATCAAAGCCCCTTTACAATAGGATCCCATTGAATCCTCTATATCAAAGCCCCTTAACAATAGGATCCCATTGAATCCTCTATATCAAAGCCCCTTTACAATAGGATCCCATTGAATCCTCTATATCAAAGCCCCTTTACAATAGGATCCCATTGAATCCTCTATATCAAAGCCCCTTTACAATAGGATCCCATTGAATCCTCTATATCAAAGCCCCTTAACAATAGGATCCCATTGAATCCTCTATATCAAAGCCCCTTAACAATAGGATCCCATTGAATCCTCTATATCAAAGCCCCTTAACAATAGGATCCCATTGAATCCTCTATATCAAAGCCCCTTTACAATAGGATCCCATTGAATCCTCTTTATCAAAGCCCCTTTACAATAGGATCCCATTGAATCCTCTATATCAAAGCCCCTTTACAATAGGATCCCATTGAATCCTCTATATCAAAGCCCCTTAACAATAGGATCCCATTGAATCCTCTATATCAAAGCCCCTTAACAATAGGATCCCTTAGAATCCTCTATATCAAAGCCCCTTTACAATAGGATCCCATTGAATCCTCTATATCAAAGCCCCTTAACAATAGGATCCCTTAGAATCCTCTATATCAAAGCCCCTTAACAATAGGATCCCATTGAATCCTCTATATCAAAGCCCCTTAACAATAGGATCCCTTAGAATCCTCTATATCAAAGCCCCTTTACAATAGGATCCCATTGAATCCTCTATATCAAAGCCCCTTAACAATAGGATCCCATTGAATCCTCTTTATCAAAGCCCCTTTACAATAGGATCCCATTGAATCCTCTATATCAAAGCCCCTTTACAATAGGATCCCATTGAATCCTCTATATCAAAGCCCCTTTACAATAGGATCCCATTGAATCCTCTATATCAAAGCCCCTTAACAATAGGATCCCATTGAATCCTCTATATCAAAGCCCCTTAACAATAGGATCCCTTAGAATCCTCTATATCAAAGCCCCTTTACAATAGGATCCCATTGAATCCTCTATATCAAAGCCCCTTAACAATAGGATCCCATTGAATCCTCTTTATCAAAGCCCCTTTACAATAGGATCCCTTAGAATCCCTATATCAAAGCCCCTTTACAATAGGATCCCATTGAATCCTCTATATCAAAGCCCCTTTACAATAGGATCCCATTGAATCCTCTATATCAAAGCCCCTTAACAATAGGATCCCATTGAATCCTCTATATCAAAGCCCCTTAACAATAGGATCCCTTAGAATCCTCTATATCAAAGCCCCTTTACAATAGGATCCCATTGAATCCTCTATCTCAAAGCCCCTTTACAATAGGATCCCATTGAATCCTCTTTATCAAAGCCCCTTTACAATAGGATCCCATTGAATCCTCTATATCAAAGCCCCTTTACAATAGGATCCCTTAGAATCCCTATATCAAAGCCCCTTTACAATAGGATCCCATTGAATCCTCTATATCAAAGCCCCTTTACAATAGGATCCCTTTGAATCCTCTTTATCAAAGCCCCTTAACAATAGGATCCCATTGAATCCTCTTTATCAAAGCCCCTTTACAATAGGATCCCTTAGAATCCCTATATCAAAGCCCCTTTACAATAGGATCCCATTGAATCCTCTATATCAAAGCCCCTTTACAATAGGATCCCAGTGAATCATCTATATCAAAGCCCCTTTACAATAGGATCCCTTAGAATACCTATATCAAAGCGCCTTCAAAACAGGATCCCATAGGATCCCCTACAAACCACCAGCACAACTCAACTTTCACTGTTCCATATCTTCCCCAGAATCTCCTGAAGGACTTCAAGAAGAAGCATAGAATCACAAAGAGTCCCTCCTTTACGTCCTTCCAAAAGTCCATTAAAAAGAGATTTAGGACTTTTATCTTTGGTGACGTCTAATGCGGAAAAATCTCTCTCTCTCTCTCTCTCTCTCTCTCTCTCTCTCTCTCTCTCTCTCTCTCTCTCTCTCTCTCTCTCTCTCTCTCTCTCTCTCTCTCTCTCTCTTAGGAAAACATCATTTTCTTCCTCCTGTTTCCATAACTTATACCACATTTTGACTTCCAAGTCAAGATTATCAATCATTTATTCCGCGTTCACCGGGTCTGGGCAAGTTATAGTTATAGTTTTAGTTATAGTTTTAGTTATAGTTATAGTTATAGTTTTAGTTATAGTTATACGTTACTTTCGTCCTGGCATCTGCAGTGAAGTACCCAGCCTTTCTGTGTTGATTTGTCTCGAGGAAACTTGAGATTTCTTAAGCCTTTACATTTTGAGTTAGCTCTGACATTGTTGCAACCAAAAACAGCGCAATAAGAATGCATCTTTCATAAGTAATGTGCATGTAGGTTGAAAGGTGTAGCTCATGACGATGAAAGCGTATGGCGTTAGGTGGCAGTCTGGCCACACTGGACACCCATGTTGTTGCATAATTAGTTTTTTTTCTTAGTTTCAAGCTATTCTGATTCCTATAATCTATCCTCTTTGAAGAGGATGGTCACCAGTCGCCTTCTTCGGAGTCTGACCCCACTTAATAGCCATCTCCCCTATTTGGTTTCTCTCTCTTAGTACACTAGAATGTTGCTATATAGTATCTACACTCATATTGGAGAATTAAACTTAAATTTGAAAAAAGTTTGGTAAGGTTAAGCCGGCCTTATGCCAGAATGGAGCTTCCCCAAGGAGTTCCATGGGTGTAATAAGTCGAATTACTAAAGAAGACTGATGTGGACCTCTGAAAGGTGACCAGCCAACAAGGCCGACACATATAAAGAAACAGAGAATCAAATGTCTCTCTGTCCCCAGTTTGCGAAATTGCAATATCTTGCAACTTCCGAATTCGCAATTAATCTCCTGAGAAAAAAAAATGATTTCGAAGATGAATTGGAAACTGTGTTGTTGTTTGATTAGAGTATTTTTGTTTCAAAAATCAACTCCGTAAACTATGAAGTGGACTGCTGGATGCTTATCAGAGACTAATTAACATTCCAATCACTTTTTTTTCTGAGGGAGACGATGGGGGACGATTTTGAATGCACGGAGAGAGAGAGAGAGAGAGAGAGAGAGAGAGAGAGAGAGAGAGAGAGAGAGAGAGATTCTATATTTGTCAATAAATGAGATAAAAATCATCAAAGACATGGCAAAAAATAATCAAATATGTTTCATGTTACATCATTTTCAATTCTTTAGTGGTGATTCATTTTGAATAGATGTCCCAAGCTTAAGGGTAATTGCATCTATTATTCTGTAATAGTGATTTTTCGATATATTCTTATAAAAGAAAGAGTTTTAAGCAAAAGTTTGTCTGATCTGCACCTTGCTAGGTGACCAGCAAGACATATCACACAATCTTGGCATATAAACCGCATGTGTATATGCATATTCGATCAGTAATAAGTATGATTATCTATATGTGTGTGTGTTTGTACAATTTTGGTTGTAGGTCAACTGGTTTTGCAGGAGACTTCTATTGTCAGTGGCCGAGTTCAATCTCTACTCTGCTTAGGTTGACTGGAATAAGTGCACAACCATTACATGGCACTAT
>NC_090747.1:61728250-61748250 GCF_036898095.1 Palaemon carinicauda | reverse complement strand
ATACTGTATATAGATGTGTACGTATGACTGTATATAATATGTAATAATGTACTAATATATATATATATATATATATATATATATATATATATATATATATATATATATATATATATATATATATATATACATAAATATATGCATATAAATATTTATATGCATATATATAAAATTATATACATATGTAAATTTATGTGTATATTATTGCTTATATAATTTATATTTTTCAGATATATATGTATGTTTATAGGTATGTATGTGTCTATGATATACAGTATATATACATATATATAAATTATATGCATATGTAAATTTCTTTATATATATATATATATATATATATATATATATATATATATATATATATATATATATATATATATATATATTTATATATGTATATGTGTGTATATATATATACATATATATATATATATATATATATATATATATATATATATATATATATATATATATATATATGTATCTTATAAACATCACCAGAATTCCCACAAAAAATAGAAATTAGACATTAGAAAATGTATCTACTTTCTGCCCCCCCCCCCCCCCCCCATAATGAGGTTTCCAACCACGTCCATTAGAACACGCTAAAATAAGCCATCCGTTTAACATAGCCCTCAATTTAACTATTAATTTAACTGTTAATTTAACTTCTAATTTAACTTTTAAATTAACTTTTAATTAAATTAGACATGTAGTGTGTTTAATGAGGGGTTAAGGGCCGTTATCTGAATTGCAAAATGAAAATTTACATTTTTTAAAGTACACAGAGGAGTGTCACGGCTCGGTTGGTGTGGGTCAGGCTCAGTGGTCCACAATAGGAATTTGGTTTTCTCTTATTTATTTATTATTATTATTATTATTATTATTATTATTATCATTATTATTATTATTATTATTATTATTATTTCACGAAAACATTTTAAATTAGACTTAGAGATATATCAAAATATAGAAGAAATAATAAAGAAAACACAATTATGACATAGTTCTTATAAATACAGGAAACTGTTAACTAAATTGTCGTTGGCTTAACACTATGGTATCTAGTATGCAAGTCCCTGGTATACTCATACACACACACACACACACACACACACACACATATATATATATATATATATATATATATATACAGTATGCATATATATATATATATATATATATATATATATATATATACTGTACACTTATGTATATTATAAATGCATATATAAACTTAAATACACACATTTATATATATATATATATATATATATATATATATATATATATATATATGTATATATATATATATATATATATATATATATATATATATGTGTGTGTGAGTGTGTGTGTGTGTGTGTGTGAATTTGTTTATAAATGCATATATAATATACACATTGCCTGGCCATCCCTGGTCCTAGCTTGGGTGGAGAGCGGGTTGGGCGCTGATCATTATTATTATTATTATTATTATTATTATTATTATTATTATTATTATTATTATTACTAGCCAAGTTACAACCCTGGTTGGAAAAGCAAGATGCTACAAGCCCAAGGGCTCCAACAGGGGAAAATAGCCCAGTGAGGATAGGAAATAAGGAAATGAATAAATGATGAGAATAGATTAACAATATATCATTCTAAAAACAGTAACAACGTCAAAACAGCTATGTCCTATATAAACTATTAACAACGTCAAAAACAGATATGTCCTATATAAACTATTAACAATGTCAAAAACAGATATGTCCTATATAAACTGTTAACAACGTCAAAAACAGATATGTCCTATATAAACTATTAACAACGTCAAAAACAGATATGTCCTATATAAACTATTAACAACGTCAAAAACAGATATGTCATATATAAACTATAAAAAGACTCATGTCAGCCTGGTCAACATAAAAACATTTGCTCCAACTTTGAACTTTTGAAGTTCTACCGACTCAACTACCCGATTAAGAAGATCATTCCACAACTTGATAGCAGCTGGAATAAAACTTCTAGAATACTGAGTAGTATTGAGCCTCCCTGTGTATGAGCGACCTTCAAATCTTTAAACAGTTTTAATTCTGACGTTTATTTAGGTGTGTGTGTGTGTGTGTGTGTTCGTACATTCTCATCCTTCACCTGTGAATCGTTCCAATCTATTTTGCAACAGCAATATTCCTTTCACCTTATATTTAAGACTTTTACATTTTTTCCCTCAATTTGAAGCTAATAATTTTAATAATAACAACTTTAAAAATTTAAATAATAATACATTCAACAATGATGTTTTTAATTAATTTAATGATGATAATCTATATGATTATAATAATATTCCTTTCACCTTATATTTAAGGCTTTTAAATTTTTCCCTCAATTTGAAGCTAATAATTTTAATAATGATAACTTTAAAAATTTAAATGATAATGCATTCAGCAATGATGTTTTTAATGAATTTAATGATGATAATTTATATGACTATAATAATATTCCTTTCACCTTATATTTAAGACTTTTGAATTTTTCCCTCAATTTTAAGCCAATAATTTTAATAATAATAACTTTGAAAATTTAAATAATAATGCATTCAGCAATGATAATATCTTTAATGAATTTAATGATAATAATTTATATGACTGTAAAGCCATCATTTATTTGAAAAGAAAAAGATTAAATATTAGATTTTTGTCTTTAGGAGGATCAATTTTTGGGTAATAATTTCAATATTTTTAATAATTTGAATAATAGTCATTTTCATAATGATGATAGTTTTGATAACAATAATTTCATCCTTCATTTCAAAAGAACAAGATCAAATATTGTAAATTTTAACCCGCTTATTATTATTATTATTATTATTATTATTATTATTATTATTATTGTTATTTTTATTGTTATTATTATTTCTATTTTTATTATTATTATTATTATTATTATTATTATTATTATTATTATTATTATTATTATTATTATTATTATTATTATTATTATTATTATTGTTGTTGTTGTTGTTGTTATCATTATTATTATTATTATCATTATTAATATGCATTATTTATTAATTATCATTTATTATTTATTAGTAATTCTTATTCTTATACATGTTCTTATTATTATTTCAGTCGTATTTCTGTAGGTCTTCATCATTGTGTTTCTCCAATCCCACCCTTTTATGATTTATATATCACTTCTTCATTTTAAATAAATAAATAAATATATATATATATATATATATATATATATATATATATATATATATATATATATATACAGATATATATCTATATATATATATATATATATATATATATATATATATATATATATATATATAGATATATATGTATATATATATGTATATATATATATATATATATATATATATATATATATATATATATATATATATATATATATAGATAGATATATATCTATCTATATATATATAGATAGATATATATCTATATATATATATATCTATATATATATATATATAGATATATATCTATATATATATATGTATATATATATATATATATATATATATATATATATATTGATTCTGATTACCAATATTTCAAATCTTAAATAAAGATAATACGAAGTTATTAATACATTTATTTCACAATCAATCAATTTTTTACCGAAAATATCAGTAATTTGCCCAAATTTAGTGACATTAATTAAGCGCTCAATTAAAATCCTAATTAATCTGTAATTTAATAACACCGATAGGTTATTACATCATTAGTGGGAAGATAAAAAATTATCTAAAACGATCATTATTGGAATTTACGACAGAGAGGGAAATTCAATACGAAATCCTCTAATATAATGCTTTGGTGGTCTTAATCTCGTAAGTTATCGTTCGGTTTTCTAAATTATCGTTCACTTTTCTTTTACGGTCAATACTTGCTATCCTCTTGAGCCAATTCCCTTTTTTTCTAAACTGCCAAACTTTGAACTTTGGTAAAGCATCTTCTATTTGCTTGAAGCAAAGTAGGTTTTTTTTTTTTTTTTTTTTTTTTTTTGTATTCTTTACTGACAAATAATGAATATAGTTTCCTTTTTTTCTGTTCTTTAACTAATAAAATTTCGAAAACTTCTGTTATCTCGTTTCTGTTTCCCTCAAGTCCTTTAATTCTTAAATGTTCGAAAAAAATTTCTTGACATTTCCTTATTTCCAAACGCAAAATATCCACAACGCAACCTGTGTTTTCCGGGTTGCTAACCAAAATTGAATCTCTTGAAATCTTGACTGATGTGACATAATACTTATGATTTCCTTCGAGGTTTTAGGGTGGGGGAATTCTGGATGAGGAAATGGAGGGAGGGGGGTATTGTGGAGGAGGGGTGGGTTATTGGGCAAGAAGTGGAGGGGTCAAGGGTGGTATATGACCTCTCTCGTACCCTAAAAAGGCTGGGTATATTCGTCAATCACATTGTTCGTGGAGGCCATTTTTTTTATAAAAGTAGCGTTTGAGTTCAGTGTGTTTACGTTTATAACTAATATGGAATGATGGATATTGTTAATCTAATTTTCTGAAATTTCTAAAGTTTATGAAAGGAATTTGAAAGATGATGTAAATGAATAATATATATATATATATATATATATATATATATATATATATATATATATATATATATATATATATTTATATATATATGTATATATATATATATATATATATATATATATATATATATATATATATATATATATATATATATATACTGTATATATATGTTTGTATGCATATATGCATATATATATATATATATATATATATATATATATATATATATGTATGTATTTGTATGTATATATGTATACACACGTATATATATATATCTATATATATATATATATATATATATATATATATATATATATATATATAAATATATATATATATATATATATATATATATATATATATATATATATATATAAATATATATATATATATATATATATATATATATATATATATATATATATATATATATATACACTTGTGTGGTGTGCGTTTGTGTCTACATATCTTTTCCAAAAAAAAAATAGATTAATTTTGAAAGAAACCATAACTTTTACAGCCAAGAGCCTGTGAAAGTAATCGAGGGATATTTATATTCATATTTATTAAATGAATGGAAATACTACCTCTTGAGAGATATTTGGATCCTTCTTTCTGGTTACGGTTCATTTTCCCATTTGCTTACACATACGCCGAATAGTTTGCCCCCATACACCTGACTACACTGAGATTGCCAAACAGTTCTTCTTCACCAAAGGGGTTAACCACTGCACTGTAATCGTTCAGTGACCACTTTCCTCTTGCTACTTTCCTCTTGGTAAGGGTAGAAGACACTCTTTAGTTATGGTAAGCAGTTCTAGGAGGACGACACTGCAAAATCAAACCATTGTTCTCTAGTCTTGGGTAGTGCCATAGCCTGTGTACCATGGTCTTCCACTGTCTTGGGTAGTGCCGTAGCCTCTGTACCATGGTCTTCCACTGTCTTGGGTAGTGCCATAGCCTCTGTACCATGGTCTTCCACTGTCTTGGGTAGTGCCATAGCCTCTGTACCATGGTCTTCCACTGTCTTGGGTAGTGCCATAGCCTCTGCACCATGGTCTGCCACAGTCTTGGGTAGTGCCCTAGCCTCTGTACCATGGTCTCATGGTCTTCCACTGTCTTGGGTAGTGCCCTAGCCTCTGTACCATGGTCTACCACTGTCTTGGGTAGTGCCATAGCCTCTGTACCATGGTCTCATGGTCTTCCACTGTCTTGGGTAGTGCCCTAGCCTCTGTACCATGGTCTACCACTGTCTTGGGTAGTGCCATAGCCTCTGTACCATGGTCTACCACTGTCTTGGGTAGTGCCATAGCCTCTGTACCATGGTCTCATTGTCTTCCACTGTCTTGGGTAGTGCCCTAGCCTCTGTACCATGGTCTACCACTGTCTTGGGTAGTGCCATAGCCTCTGTACCATGGTCTTCCACTGTCTTGGGTAGTGCCATAGCCTCTGTACCATGGTCTTCCACTGTCTTGGGTAGTGCCCTAGCCTCTGCACCATGGTCTGCCACAGTCTTGGGTAGTGCCCTAGCCTCTGTACCATGGTCTCATGGTCTTCCACTGTCTTGGGTAGTGCCATAGCCTCTGTACCATGGTCTACCACTGTCTTGGGTAGTGCCATAGCCTCTGTACCATGGTCTTCCACTGTCTTGGGTAGTGCCGTAGCCTCTGTACCATGGTCTTCCACTGTCTTGGGTAGTGCCCTAGCCTCTGTACCATGGTCTCATGGTCTTCCACTGTCTTGGGTAGTGCCCTAGCCTCTGTACCATGGTCTACCACTGTCTTGGGTAGTGCCATAGCCTCTGTACCATGGTCTTCCACTGTCTTGGTTAGTGCCCTAGCCTCTGTACCATGGTCTACCACTGTCTTGGGTAGTGCCATAGCCTCTGTACCATGGTCTCATGGTCTTCCACTGTCTTGGGTAGTGCCCTAGCCTCTGTACCATGGTCTACCACTGTCATGGGGTAGTGCCATAGCCTCTGTACCATAGTCTCATGGTCTTCCACTGTCTTGGGTAGTGCCCTAGCCTCTGTACCATGGTCTACCACTGTCTTGGGTAGTGCCATACCCTCTGTACCATGGTCTCATGGTCTTCCACTGTCTTGGGTAGTGCCCTAGCCTCTGTACCATGGTCTACCACTGTCATGGGTAGTGCCATAGCCTCTGTACCATGGTCTCATGGTCTTCCACTGTCTTGGGTAGTGCCCTAGCCTCTGTACCATGGTCTTCCACTGTCTTGGGTTAGAGTTCTCTTGAGGACAGGCTATACTCGGGCACACTATATTATATTGTTTCTCTCCCTCTTATTTTTGTTAAAGTTTTTATAGTTGATATATGAAGTATTTATTCTAGTGTTGTTGCTGTTCTTAAAATATTTCATTTTAATTGTTAATTACTGCTCTTGTATTTTCCTTATTTCCTTTCCTCACTGGGTTATTTTCCCTGTTGGAGCCCTCGGGCTTATAGCATCTTGCTTTTCCAAGTGGGGTTGTGGCTTAGTTAGTAATAATAATAATAATAATAATAATAATAATAATAATAATAATAATAATGATAATAATATGGCACAATAATATATTCAATCAATACATTTTAATTTTTATTATCTAATTTGCAAAGATTTGTAGGGAGATTCGGTACAAAAAATTCATTAGAAAAAATAACCAAAAAAAGATTATAGTGTTTAAGATTGTTCATGTAATCTATAAAGCAAAATTTGGTGATGACAGGAAACCAGAGTATAAGATATTTTCCAGTTTCATTTAGAGAAATTGAATTAATAATTATTTCAGCTACTTTACATTGCTTTAACATTACATTAAATTGAAACATTGGTGAAAATATTGCTTTAAAAAGAAATTAAAGTTATGATGGAGATTCCTAGATTTAAGAAAAAAAATTGGTTTGTTTACAGTTAATTAAATTAATCTCTCTCTCTCTCTCTCTCTCTCTCTCTCTCTCTCTCTCTCTCTCTCTCTCTCTCTCTCTCGCTCTCTCTAAGGAAATATATTCATGATATAACTAGTTTTTTCTCGTTTTACAAGAACATTAATAATAATAATAATAATAATAATAATAATAGTTAATCATTAATCATTAATCATAATAATTAATAATAGTAATTAATAATGATTAATAATAATAATAATAATAATAATAATAATAATAATGATAATAATAATAATGATAATGAAATATTCTTACAATATAACAACTTTTTCCTTGATTTTTCCGGGAAAATCAAGAATAAATAACAACAACAACAACAATAATAATGAAATCCTGAATTTCACATCTAAATCCTTTAAACTTAATTATCCTACACAAACTGAAGTCTTTTTAAGTCTTCCTTCCTTTCACCAACAAGGCTATCACCCTTTCACCCGCCATCCTGCTTTTCACCTTTGGAATGGACTCGTAAATGTATTAACATTTAACGTGACTGGTTAATGTTAACGGGGGGGGGGGGGGGGGGGGCTCCTGTTGCAATCTAACAGGTTAGGATTAACCAGACGTATTTAACATAGGACTTGCGTTCGAATTAGCCAGGAAGGAAAAGGGCACACGCGATTCTAACGATTTTCGTTATGTGTTTGTGGTCAATTGTTGTGGCAGTCACAGCATCGGTGTATGTATGAATGTGTGTATGTTGGTATATATATGCGCTTGTGTGTGTATGTGTGTGTATATATATATATATATATATATATATATATATATATATATATATATATATGCATATATATGTATATATACGTATATGTATAATATATGTATACGTATACCATACTGTATACACATATATATTTATGTGTATATATGTACATATATATATATATATATATATATAATATATATATATATATATATATATATATATATATATATATATATAATAAAAATGTTTAGTCACTATGTACTGTTAACTTTAAATGAAAAAAATATTTTTGCATCATATATTTCTTTGGTAGTTGTTTATTGTAACCTTGAATAAAAATTCCAAAATATAATCTTTTAAACCATTGATTTTTGAGTATCTGTCTCAGCCCTTTTAGTTGAAAAACGATTTAATGTCAAATCATTGACGTTTATTAATCTTTCCTCTCTCTCTCTCTCTCTCTCTCTCTCTCTCTCTCTCTCTCTCTCTCTCTCTCTCTCTCTCTGACGATTAAAAAAAATCTTTCCTATTCAGCTATGGTAAGCAGCTTTTCTAGCAGAAGGACACTCCAAAATTAAACCATTGTTTTCTAGTCTAGGGTAGTGCCATAGCCTCTGTACCATGGTCTTCCACTGTCTTGGATTAGAGTTCTTTTGCTTGAGGGTACACTCTGGCATTACTGTTCTATCTTATATCTCTTCCTCTTGATTTGTTAAAGTTTTTATAGTTTATATAGGAGATGTTTATTTTAATGTTGGTAGTGTTTTTAAAATATATTATTCCTTGTTTCCTTTTCTCACTGGGCTATTTTCCCTGTTGGAGCTCCTGAGCTTATAGCATCCTGCTTTTCCAACTAGGGTTGTAGCTTAGCAAGTAATAATGATAATAATAATAATAATAATAATAATAAATAATAATAATAATAAAAATAATAATAATAATAATAATAATACTTCTATGAATCAATCTCTCTCTCTCTCTCTCTCTCTCTCTCTCTCTCTCTCTCTCTCTCTCTCTCTCTCTCCTTCCCTGACTAATTGGAGTCTCAGCTGGAGTCACGAACTTCGCCGAGTTCCCCAAGGTCGCTCCTTGCGCCCTACAGAGATTCTTTGAGAATAATCACTTTCTCTTTTCATTTCTCTCTACTGAGGAAATGAAAGTCCTTCCTCTTATAATGCCAGGATGTTGTAAACACACTATTTCGATTCACGTGTTTCTATTGTCTTTATTTTTTTGTCCTCCGCCATCGAAGTTGAGAGGAGGTTATGTTTTCGCCCCTGTTTGTCCGCAGTCACAGGCAAGCAAGAGTAGAGGACATTTACTTATTGAAAGGTAAACAAAAGACAGGAGAAGAAAAGCTGTCATTTTGGTATTTTATTACCTCCGTCAACGAAATTTGGAGGTGGTTACGTTTTGCCCCTGTTTGTCGGTTTGTCCGTTTGTTAACAACTTCCTGGAGTCCTAGGTCAAAGGTCAAGGTCAAGCTATAGGTCTTTTGTTTGTGAACAGCTTTCTGTCCAAAATTTTAATCATAGAATAGTGAAACATTCAGGGATTAATTAATATGTTGAGACCTGGAAATAATTCAATTTTTCAAAGTCTTAGGTCAAAGGCCAAGGTCAAGGTCAAGCAAAAGGCTCGACAGAATTAACCCTAACCTTAACCCCAAGTTCGCCTACGGTCTAAATTGATTCTGGGAAAGGCCAACTGGTTTAGAGAAATAAGCTGCTGTGGCGGAGGTCTGCACTCTGTTTTTCTAGTTTTATATTAAAATAACTTCTGATTCTCGTTTTCATCGCCTTACTTTTGTTCTTTCTTCTGCTATTTATACTTCTTTTGTCTTCATCATCCTGTTTTTATTTCATCTCCAAATTACTCCCTCTGCTGTTTGCTGTTGTCATTTACTTTCATTTTTTTTCTTATTTATCTTCTTTCTTCTGCAACTTCTTGCTTTTCAATCTTCAAATTACTCCGTCTGCTGTTTGCTTTAATCGCATATTTTTTCTTTTTTTTCTTTTTGCTAAGTATCTCTTCATACCTTCATTTTCTTGTTTTTATTCATTCGCCAAATTGCTCTTTCTGTTGTTTGCTTTAATCGCATTTTCTTTTTTTTTTTTTTTTTTGGCTAATTATCTTTTCATTCCTTCATTTTCTTGTTTTTATTCTTTCGCCAAATTGCTCTTTCTGCTGTTCGTTTTCATCGTGTTCTCTATCCTACTCTCTTAAAGATTTAAGGTTTAAAGGCCGCTCGTGAATAGCAGAGGCAAGAGATAGTGACATTCCCCTATCGAGCAGGACAATGCCCAAGAGATTGACCATATATGCATATGATCAGCGCTCTCCCCCGAAGCTAGGACCAAGGAGGGCCAGGCAATGGCTGCTGATTACTCGGCAGATAGACCTATAGGCTCCCCCTAAACATCCCATCCTTAGCTCACAAGGATGGTGAGGTTACAGCGACCAAAGGAACTAACGAGTTTGAGGGGGGCTCGAACCACCCCCCAGTCTGGCGTTCACCAGTCAGGGACGTTACCACATCGGCCACCACAACCCTTCTTCCGTTTGTCATCTTTTATATACATTTTCTTGCTTATCATCTGTCTTTCATGTTCTATCTTTTTATTCCTTATTCTCTTTTTTCCTTCTGTTCTATCTTTATATCTCCTTCTATTTATGTAATCATTTGTTAATGGGTCATTCATTCTTTTATGTTTTTTTTTTTTTATCTTCTGTCTCCTTTACTTTTTATTTAGTCTTTCTCAGCCTTATGTTCTCTCGTCTTTCTCCTTCTCCGTTCGCTATTCATCCTCGAATTTTTAAAAGTTTTTCTTTTTATTGTTTAAAAATCCAGTAAATTTTCCAACAAAAATTCCCAATTATTATATAATAAAAATCATATTTATGATAAATGAGAATTCTATATTTACAGATTATTTATTATTATTATTATTATTATTATTATTATTATTATTATTATTATTGTTGTCATCATCATCATCATCATCATTATTATTATTATTATTATTAGTTAAGCTTCAACCCTATAGTCCATTTCTTTTAGCGAGTCATATTTGCACGGACTCGCAACGGTGCCCTTTTAGCTCGGAAAAATTTCCTGGTCGCTGATTGGTTAGAATGATCTTGTCCAACCAATCAGCGATCAGGAATCTTTTCCGAGCTAAAAGGGCACCGCTGCGAGTCGGTGCAAATAGGACTCGCTAAAAGAAATGGACTATAGTTGGAAAAGCAAGATGCTATAAGCCCAAGGGCTCCAAAAGGGAAAAGTAGCCCCGTGAGGAAAGGAAAGAAAGAAATAAATAAACGATATGACAAACAATGAACAATTCAAACAAAATATTTCCAAACGTCACATCAAAACAGATATAAGGAGACTTATGTCAGCCTGTTCAACATAAAAACATTTGCTACTAGTTTGAACTTTTGGAGTTCTACTGATTCAACTACCCGATTAAGGAAGATCATTGCGCAACTCGTTCACAGGTGGAATAAAACTTATAGAATACTATGCAGTATACGTTTGCTAAATTAGTTATGACGACTTATAAAGATGATATCTTTTTTATATAAAACTACCTAACGATTTTTATTGATATTTTTTGACAGATATAGATCCTGATTTTTATCATATTAATTGTTTTTATACGCTTACTATCCGTATATATATTATATATATACAGTATATATATATATATATATATATATATATATATATATATATATATATATATATATATACTATACATATATATACATATATATATATATGTATATATATATATATATATATATATATATATATATATGTATATGTGTATATATATATATATATATATATATATATATATATGTGTGTATATATATATATATATATATATATATATATATATATATATATATGTATATATATATATATATATATATATATATATATATATATATATATACATCGACATATATTTTGCATTTTAAACAGTTTACATCAAAGCAATGCTTTGAAAGTACCAACATTTTCCATAAAAGAAAAATCCCTTTATAAATATCTCAACCTGAAAACATCGGACTAAATATCCCCACCATAAACCGAAATAGCAATAGTATTAATCATAAAAAACCCACCTGTATTAACCCGACATCAATCAAACTAAGCCTCGTTTATGACGTTCATTATCGAAAATATTTGAATCGATTAAAAAAGGCATTAGAACGTCATATGCCGCTCGCTGATATCAAAACTCAATCCAATGGGATTCAGAACCGATGCGGTTTGGACACCCGAATTATGGAGGCACAGGATATTGTATTTATTATTGCTATTTAACCCTTTTACCCCCAATGCAATTTGGAACTTCCCAACCCTTAACCCCCAGGCTTTTAGAAATATCTCGGAATCATAAATAATGCTTTTAGAAACATCCCTGAATCATCAATAATGCTTTTAGAAACATCCCTGAATCATCAATAATGCTTTTAGAAACATCCCTGAATCATCAACAATGCTTTTAGAAACATCGCTGAATCATGAATAATGCTTTTAGAAACTTTTACCCCCAGTGCTATTTGGAACTTCCCAACCCTTAACCCCCAGGCTTTTTTTTTTTTCAAGCACATTTTGAAATATATTTTTTTTAAATTGCTCTACCAGCATTAATTTTCGTCATAGAGAGGTCAGGTTGGTCTCATTATTTTGGAAAATGCCTGAAGTTTCTCATAAAGTTATCAAAATTATGCAAAAAAAAAAAATGTAAAAAAACAGTTTTTTTGCAAGGACGTACCGGTACGTCCTTTGCGGGTAAAGGGATGAGTTTTGTGAAACGTACCAGTACGTCCTTTGGGGTAAAAGGGTTAATGTCCACCGCCGGAATGACCATGAAAATTTTAAAAACCTAAACGATATAGAAAAGTGAAGTTGAATTATATTCTAATATGGAAATAAGGGAAAGCTAATAAAAGGCATAGAATAATCAAACATAATCTGTAATATATCTGGAAATACTAAGTTTAATTGCATTTACCCTTTAGATAAAGTATGACCACAAATAGAATTATTTCACTTTTACGTTCTCAAACTGTTTACATTCCCATACGATATGGCTTTGGAAATCTCTTCCTTGCTCCCTATTCCCAAACATACGTGGAAACATTAGGTGGTAATTGGCCACAGGTATATTGGCAAGTAAAACAGTACTCAGGTGCTCAGTGTTGCCCTGCATATTAGCCAGTAAAACTGTACTTTGGTGTTCATTGTTGTACTGCACAATAACAATTGACTGTACGCAGGTACTCAGTGTTGTCCTACATAATTGCGAGTAGAACAGTACTCAGGTGCTCGGTGTTGCCTTACACATTGGCATTAAATCAGTACTCAGGCGCTCAGTATTGCCCTGCAAATTAGCCAGTAAAACTGTACTTTGGTGTTCATCGTTTCCCTGCACATTTCCAAGTAAAACAGTACTTATGTGCTCAGCGATAATCTGCACATAGGCAAGTGAAACTGTACTTAGCCACTCAGTGTTGCCCTGCATATTAGCAAGTACAACAGTACTCGCGTGCTCAGTGTTGCCCTACACAATAGCAATTAAGACCGTACTCATGTTCTCAATGTTGCCCTACACAATGACAAGTAAAACAGTACTCAGATGTTCAGTGTTGTCCTGCACAATGGCAAGTAAAACAGTACTCAGATATTCAGTGTTGTCCTGAACAATGGAAAGTAAAAGATTACTCAGATATTCAGTGCTGTCCTGAACAATGGAAAGTAAAAGATTACTCAGATATTCAGTGTTGTCCTGAACACTGGAAAGTAAAAGATTACTTAAGTGTTTGGTGATGCCCGGCACATTAGCTATTAAACAGTTGCTAGATTTTCAATGCTGCCCTGAATAATAGCAAATAAAACAGTACTCAGATGTTCAGTGTTGTCCTGCACAATGGCAGGTAAAATACTACTCAGATGTTCAGTGTTGTCCTGCACAATGGCAAGTAAAACAGTACTCAGATATTCAGTGTTATCCTGAACAATGAGAAGGAAAAGAGTACTTAGGTGCTCAGTGTTGCCCAGCAAATTGGCCATTAAACAGTACTCAGATTTTCAGTGTTGCCCCCAAATAATGGCAAGTGAAATAGTATTCAGATTTATAGTGTTGTCCTTCACAATGGCAAGTAAAACCGTACTTAAACGTTCAGAGTTTACCTGTACAATGGCAGGTAAAACAGTTTGCTCAGTGATACTCTGTACATTGACAAGTAAAACAGTACTCAAATGTTCAGTGTTGCCGTGAACAATGGAAAGTTAAACTGTACTCAGATGTTCAGTGTTATCCTGCACAATGGCAGGTAAAACAGTAATCAGATGTTCTGTGCTCTCCTGTTCAATGACAGGTACAACAATACTCAGGGGCTTAGTGTTGCCCTGCATATTGGCAAGTAAAACATCACTCGAGTACGCAGTGTTGTACTGGACAATGGCAGGTAAAACAGTACTTAAGTGTTCAGTGTCCCCTTGCAGATAGGCATTTCATCCCCGCTCATAAACTGTAATGCTAATATTTTTATCTCTTGCTCAATCCCGCACTGATAATAGAAAAACCTGTTTAAGCTTGCCATCGCATGTTTTGCATCTTAAAATTTTTGTAACATTGTTGCCCTCAACTGTTTGTATATAAGTTTGTCTGTTTAATAAACTTCACTTGCCTCTTATATTACCTAACAACCACTTCGCACAATTGGTACCGTCGGAGGACCTGCTTCTCGCTGCCTTTTTTTCTCTCCAACTGCTGTACCCTACCTTTTTTACGATACTGCCTGACACTCCTGACTCTTCCACCAACACTGTATCGTTGAGACTGCCACCCTTCGTCAGGAGAGAAACGTTCACCTGGCTTTAGCGTGGCAAACTTCAGTTTCATATCAAAGGTGCGACTTGCTCAAGCAGCAAAGCAGACTATGTCTTCGTGGCAATCCCCAAGGACACTTTCCCAGAAACCTCTGATTGCCTTTGCAACAAACTTACTAATACCCATCAGCCTCATTACTCCTCCAGATTCAGGGCTGCTGCAAAGAAATGTACTGACAGTTGTCAATGGCCAAAAAACCTTGCAAGTAGGCCATCTATTGTGTTGGTGTCCTCCCCTATCACTAATCTTTTCTTTTTACATGACGTAGGTTGGTTTTGTGGTTTTGTTAGAGACTGGTGCTTGCCGTTCCCTTCTACCAAAGTCACTCCCCAGAACACGACGTAGTCATTCTAAGCCTGCTGATGTCTGTCTGGCAGCGCCCACTGGTATGAGACTCACACACTATCGTTTTGGAGCACTAAATGACATTGAAAATTCCTCGTTGCTGGTGTAACATTGCCAGTACTTGGTGCTCATTTCCATTTCCACCTCCTGGTTGATGTGGCACATTGATTCTTAGTCAATGCAGACTCATGCTCGTTGACACATCTTAAGCAGGCCTCATCCGATCTTGCAGTTCACATCAGCGCACCCACGGAGGCCTATGCCCACCTCCTCACATCGTACCCAGAAGTGTTCTGTCCAGAACTTGGTCAAACACTCACGATTCCTGCCAATCACTGTATTTGTCACCATATCAAGATTTCAGAGTCCCTGGTGTTTTCCATATTTACGTGTCTAGCCGCGGATTGATTGTCAGCCGCTAAACAAACGTTCACCCAAATGGAAGAAATGTGTCTTTGCTAAAATTCCTCAAGCCCATGGTCGGCCCTTATACATCGTCCTGAAGAATTATGGCCCCTTTCCCCTTGTGGGGATTACAAGCATCTAAACTTGCAGATAAAGCTGGATCACTATCCCCTTCCAAACATTGCTGACATGACCTCCTACTTTCATGAAACGAAGGTGTTCTCCACTCTCGAGAATCAGGTGCCCATGAACCAAGAAAACATCCCCAAGACATCCATCAGCACCCCCTTCTGTACATACACATTTCAATTACTCTATTTTGGCCTTCTTAATGCCTGGGGGTACTTTTCGACCCCTCATGGATGGTATCTTGGGGGACCTTCCCTTCTGCGTATGTTATGTGGACGACATACTTGTGTTTTCTTCCTCCAAAAGGGAACGCCTCCGCTACCTACGCTTCATGCTCGACCACTTACAACAGAACAGTCTTGTAGTCTAGTATTACAACTGTACGCTTGGCACCAACGAAGTATCGTTCTTATGGCACTGTATCACTCCTGAAGGCGTCCAACCCTCTCCCTGAGAAGGTATCAGCTTTATAGAACTTCCCCACGCCCTCCACCGTCAAAGCACTGCAAGAATTATCGGCCCTGATAAATTATCACCAGTTCCTGCCACCATTTGCAGCCACTCTTGCTTTCTCCCCTCTCAAGCCACCCCCCTTCAGCAAGCAAAAAGACCTGAAGTGGCCTTCTGCAATGCTAAGAATGCCCTATCAAGTTCAACTACTGCTGCTCTCACTTTTTCCGTGCCACATGCCCCTCTCCTTCTCCACCGAATGGATTTCTTCAGTAGAAAACTGTCCGAGGCAGAATCCAGCTACTCTACCTTTGACCGTGAATTGTTGGCAGTGCTCTTGGCTCTCCTTCACTTATGCCCCTTCTTAGAAGATAAGCCCTTCGTCATTCACACGGACCTCATGCCTCTGGTGCATGCCTACACTCCACAGTTCGATGCCTTATTCGCCCATCAATGCCAACTTCTCTCCGCTGTGGCTGAATACAATTGCACCCTTCAACACGTCCTTGGGAAAATGAATCCTGTTGCTGATGCTCTATTAAGAAATGTATTGGCTGACATTCGCCTGGGGGAAAAGATCTAGAGTACCAAGCATGTAGGACATCCTGCACATCCCTCTATTGAGAAAACGTCGCCCTCGATAACTCCAACGGCCACCCTCCTCTATGACGTCAGTTTTTGTGGGCCACAACCATTTGATACTGGTCCCCATGTGCCGACAAGTGTTTGATTTCATCCATGGCCCTCTTGCATCCCTCATGCATGCTGATCTACTGCACAGTTACTGAAGACGAAGCTCATTTGGTACAGCCTTATTAAGGATGCTAACAGTTGGGTCTCCGCCTTTACTTCATGCCAAACTGCATAAAAGCATCAGCATACAGATCCTCAACCTTGGCATAATTTTGCCCACATTCATGTCAACGTAGTAGGTCCCCTACTCACATCACAAGGACACCGTTTCCAATTTACCGTCATTGACCGCTCCACTCGTTGACCTGAAGCCATCCTCGTGCAAATTGCAATGTTCGTCTCGTATACATCTGCCTCATTCTCAGAGTTGCTAGCGAGGTTTGGTATCCCTGAGCATATTAACTCTGGATGTCAATAGTGTATCTCCTGGGCATCACCCTACATCAGACAACGGCCTACAACCTTGCAGCCAACAGAATGGTTTAACGTTTTCATCGCACCGTCAAAGCAGCTTTAATGTTCGGCTGCAATGATTCCAACTGGTTTACTCAGCTTCCCTTGGTCCTCCTGGGATTAAGGACCACTCCCTTAGAATGCTTTAGATGTCTCATCACCCTACAACAGACAACTGCCTACAACCTTGCAGCCAACAGAATGGTTTTAACGTTTTCATCGCACCGTCAAGGCAGCTTTGATGTCCCGCCTGCAATGATTCCAACTGGTTTTACTCGGCTTCCCTTGCTCCTCCTGGGATTAAGGACCACTCCTTAGTATGTTTTAGATGTCTCAGCAGCTGTAATGGTGTATGGCGACCCGTTGGCCTTCCCTGCCGAATTTTTTCACTCTGCAATCTCCTCCGACATTCTCCAGCTCTTATATCACGCCGTGGGAAAATTTACTCCCCGCTGCCTGAGTTGCAATCCCCCAGCAAAGCAAGATTTGCACACTGCAACTCGAATCTTCTTGTGCATCGGCACTAGGAAGCCACTGCTGACAGGCCCTTTCCTCGTGATCTATCGCACACCGAAGGATTCCGGAATTAACATTCGCGGAAAATAAGACGAGGTCTCTATTGATCACCTAAAACCTGCCTATCTCCTGCAAGATTACCTACAGTTCACCTCTCTAGAGCGGGGGTACCCTATTTCATTTATGTCCTTTTTAGTGGGGGGAGCCATGTACCGCACATGCTTCATACACGCTCGTACACTGTAATGCTATTGTTTTTTTTCTCTCTCGCTTTCTCCCACACTGATATTAAAAAAACCGGTTTAAGCTTGCCATCGCATTTTTCACATTGTTAGAATTTCTGTAACATTTTCATTAGCAGCTTATTGAGAAAGTCTTTTAAGATTTTCGGTGATCAATCTATTCTGAAGTGTTTTAATTCTTTCATTCTACCTTGTTTTGAGTATTGTTCTCCTGTCTGGTCTTCAGCTGCTGATTCTCATCTTAATTTGTTGGACAGAAACTTACGGTCTATTAATTTTTTTATTCCTGATCTAGATATTAATCTTTGGCACCGTCGTTCAATTACTTCATTATGCATGTTGCATAAGATTTTTCATAACTCTGACCATCCTTTACATTCAGATCTCCCTGGACAATTCTATCCTGTTCGTAATACTAGGCAGGCAGTTAATTCTAATAGCCAGGCCTTCTCCATCATGAGGCTCAATACTACACAGTATTCTAGAAATTTTATTTTAGCTGTTACCAAGTTGTGGAATGATCTTCCTAATCGGATAGTTGACTCAGTAGAACTTCAAAAGTTCAAAGTTGGAGCAAATGTTTTTTATGTTGACCAGGCTGACATGAGTCTTTTTATTGTTTATATATGACATATCTGTTTTTGACGTTGTTAATAGTTTATATAGGACATATCTGTTTTGACGCTGTTACTGTTTTTAGAATGATATATTGTTAATTTATTCTCATCATTTATTTCCTTATTTCCTTTCCTCACTGGGCTATTTTTCCCTATTGGAGCCCTTGGGCTTATAGCATCTTGCTCTTCCAACTAGGGTTGTAGCTTGGCTAGTAATTAATAATAATAATCAACTGTTTGTATGTAAGCTCGGTTTCTGTTGAATAAGCTTCACTTGCAATCACTTCGCCTCCTGTTAGTCCCTGACAGTCGCCTTGAACAAAGCAGTATCCAGGGGCTAAGTGTTGCCATGGAAATCAGCGAGTGGCAAGGAAAAAACAGTTACATTACCTTAAAGATAATCTAGTGTATACTACTCGCGCGGATCATCTAATATTCTAATATTATAATATAATCTGCAGACCTTTTCTTGAACGTCTTGCCAATACTCTTTCATATATTCTGAAAATGTAATCTAAAATATTTTCTTTTTCTGAACCAAGAGATTTTTCCCCACTGCATCTTCTCTCGTAAAAAACAATTAAATAATTATTCTGTGACCAATAATTCCTTATTCAAAATCAGAATTATACTTTTTTTTTTCTTTATAAAATTTAATACAGTTTCATACTTCTCATGATACAACAGTCGTATTGACTGACAGATGATCTTGTTTATATTTTATACAATTAAATATATTCAATTGACGAATGTTTATCAAAGGCTTTTTTCTATCTCCTAGACGAAGTCAGTTGTTCACATGGCAAGAGAAATACACGCTCGAAGCCATATCTCAAAAATAATCTTAGATTAAAGAAAAATAAACTACCTCACAGGTTGAAAAAGTAGTGAACCAAAAAAATGTTTATATCTTTTATAATTAAATATATTATTCAAATGACGAATGTTTATCAAAGGCTTTTTCTATCTCTCAGACAAGTCGGTTGTTCAAAGGCAAAA
>NC_090747.1:61722652-61725152 GCF_036898095.1 Palaemon carinicauda | reverse complement strand
GGCAGTAGGTTGGTCAGAGCACCAGCCACCCGTTGAGATACCTCTTGAGAGATATTTGGATCCTTCTCTCTGGTTACGGTTCATTTTCCCATTTGCTTACACATACACCGAATAGTTTGCCCCCCATACACCTGACTACACTGAGATTGCCAAACAATTCTTCTTCACCCAAGGGGTTAACCACTGCACTGTAATTGTTCAGTGGCTACTTTCCTCTTGGTAAGTGTAGAAGAGACTCTTTAGCTATGGTAAGCAGTTCTAGGAAGACGACACTGCAAAATCAAACCATTGTTCTCTAGTCTTGGGTAGTGCCATAGCCTGTGTACCATGGTCTTCCACTGTCTTGGGTAGTGCCGTAGCCTCTGTACCATGGTCTTCCACTGTCTTGTGTAGTGCCATAGCCTCTGTACCATGGTCTTCCACTGTCTTGGGTAGTGCCATAGCCTCTGTACCATGGTCTCCCACTGTCTTGGGTAGTGCTGTAGCCTCTGTACCATGGTCTTCCACTGTCTTGGGTAGTGCCCTAGCCTCTGTACCATGGTCTTCCACTGTATTGGGTAGTGCCCTAGCCTCTGTACCATGGTCTTCTACTGTCTTGGGTAGTGCTATAGCCTCTGTACCATGGTCTTCCACTGTCTTGGGTAGTGCCCTAGCCTCTGTACCATGGTCTTCCACTGTATTGGGTAGTGCCCTAGCCTCTGTACCATGGTCTTCTACTGTCTTGGGTAGTGCCATAGCCTCTGTACCATGGTCTCCCACTGTCTTGGGTAGTGCTATAGCCTCTGTACCATGGTCTCCCACTGTCTTGGGTAGTGCCCTAGCCTCTGTACCATGGTCTCCCACTGTCTTGGGTAGTGCTATAGCCTCTGTACCATGGTCTTCCACTGTCTTGGGTAGTGCCCTAGCCTCTGTACCATGGTCTTCCACTGTATTGGGTAGTGCCCTAGCCTCTGTACCATGGTCTTCTACTGTCTTGGGTAGTGCTATAGCCTCTGTACCATGGTCTTCCACTGTCTTGGGTAGTGCCCTAGCCTCTGTACCATGGTCTTCCACTGTATTGGGTAGTGCCCTAGCCTCTGTACCATGGTCTTCTACTGTCTTGGGTAGTGCTATAGCCTCTGTACCATTGTCTCCCACTGTCTTGGGTAGTGCTATAGCCTCTGTACCATGGTCTTCCACTGTCTTGGGTAGTGCCATAGCCTCTGTACCATAGTCTTCCACTGTATTGGGTAGTGCCCTAGCCTCTGTACCATGGTCTTCTACTGTCTTGGGTAGTGCTATAGCCTCTGTACCATGGTCTTCCACTGTCTTGGGTAGTGCCCTAGCCTCTGTACCATGGTCTTCCACTGTATTGGGTAGTGCCCTAGCCTCTGTACCATGGTCTTCTACTGTCTTGGGTAGTGCTATAGCCTCTGTACCATTGTCTCCCACTGTCTTGGGTAGTGCTATAGCCTCTGTACCATGGTCTTCCACTGTCTTGGGTAGTGCCATAGCCTCTGTACCATAGTCTTCCACTTTCTTGGGGGGATAGAATGTTCTTGCTTGAGGGTGCAATCGAGCACACTTTTATATTGTTTCTCTCCCTCTTATTTTGTTAAAGTTTTTATAGTTGATATATGAAGTATTTGTTTTAGTGTTGTTGCTGTTCTTAAAATATTTTATTTTAATTGTTAATTACTTCTCTTGTATTTTCCTTATTTCCTTTCCTCACTGGGTTATTTTCCATGTTGGAGCCCTCGGGCTTTTAGCATCCTGCTTTTCCAAGTGGGATTGTAGCTTAGTTAGTAATAATAATAATAATAATAATAATAATAATAATAATAATAATAATAATATGTTAAAATGGCACAATAATATATTCAATCAATACATTTTTAATTTTAATTATCTAATTTGCAAAGATTTGTAGGGAGATTCGGTACAAAAATTCATTAGAAAAAATAACCAAAAAAAGATTTTAGTGGTTAAGGTTGTTCATGTAATCTATAAAGCAAAATTTGGTTATAACAGGAAACAAGAGTATAACATATTTTCCAGTAATCACAGTTTCATTTAGAGAAATTGAATTAATAATAATTCAGCTACTTTACATTTCTTGAACATTACATTAAATTGAAACATTGGTGAAAATATTTCTTTAAAAAGAAATTAAAGTTATGATGGAGATTCCTAGATTTAAGAAAAAAAATTGGTTTGTTTACAGTTAATTAAATTAATCTCTCTCTCTCTCTCTCTCTCTCTCTCTCTCTCTCTCTCTCTCTCTCTCTCTCTCTCTCTCTCTAAGGAAATATATTCATGATATAACTAGTTTTTTCTCGTTTTACAAGAACATTAATAATAATAATAATAATAATAATAATAATAATAATAATAATAGTTAATCATTAATCATTAATCATTAATAATAATAATAATAATAATTAATAATGATTAATAATAATTAATAATAATAATTAATAATAATAATTAATAATAATAATAATAATAATAATAATAATAA
>NC_090747.1:61710152-61720152 GCF_036898095.1 Palaemon carinicauda | reverse complement strand
CTTCCTCTTGATTTGTTAAAGTTTTTATAGTTTATATAGGAGATGTTTATTTTAATGTTGGTAGTGTTTTTAAAATATATTATTCCTTGTTTCCTTTCCTCACTGGGCTATTTTCCCTGTTGGAGCTCCTGAGCTTATAGCATCCTGCTTTTCCAACTAGGATTGTAGCTTAGCAAGTAATACAAATAATAATGATAATAATAATAATAATAATAATAATGATAATAAAAATAATAATAATAATACTTCTATGAATCAATCTCTCTCTCTCTCTCTCTCTCTCTCTCTCTCTCTCTCTCTCTCTCTCTCTCTTTCTCTCTCTCTCCTTCCCTGACTAATTGGAGTCTCAGCTGGAGTCACGAACTTCGCCGAGTTCCCCAAGGTCGCTCCTTGCGCCCTACAGAGATTCTTTGAAAATAATCACTTTCTCTTTTCATTTCTCTCCTCTGAGGAAATGAAAGTCCTTCCTCTTATAATGCCAGGATGTTGTAACACACTATTTCGATTCACGTGTTTCTATTGTCTATTTTTTTTCCTCCGCCATGGAAGTTGAGAGGAGGTTATGTTTTCGCCCCTGTTTGTCTGCAGACACAGGCAAGCAAGAGTAGAGGATATTTACTTATTGAAAGGTAAACAAAAGACAGAAGAAGAAAAGCTGTCATTGTGGTATTTATTACCTCCGTCAACGAAATTTGGAGGGGGTTATGTTTTACCCCTGTTTGTCGGTTTGTCCGTTTGTTAACAACTTCCTGGAGTCCTAGGTCAAAGGTGAAGGTCAAGGTCGAGCTAAAGGTCTTTTGTTTGTGAACAGCTTTCTGGCCAAAATTTTAATCATAGAATAGTGAAACTTTCAGGAATTAATTGATATGTTGAGATCTGGAAGTAATTCAAATTTTTCAAAGTCCTAGGTCAAAGGCCAAGGTCAAGGTCAAGCAAAAGGCTCGACCGAATTAACCCTAACCGCAACCCCAAGTTCGCCTACGGTCTAAATTGATTCTGGGAAAGGCAAGCTGATTTAGAGAAATAAGCTGCTGTGGCGGAGGTCTGCACTCTGTTTTTCTAGTTTTATATTAACATAACTTCTGCTTCTCGTTTTCATCGCCTTACTTTTGTTCTTTCTTCTGCTATTTATACTTCTCTTGTCTTCATCATCCTGTTTTTATTTCATCTCCAAATTACTCCCTCTGCTGTTTGCGGTTGTCATGTACTTTCATTTTTCTTTTCTTATTTATCTTCTTTCTTCTGCAACTTCTTGCTTTTCAATCTTCAAATTACTCCGTCTGCTGTTTGCTTTAATGTTTTTTTTTTTTTTTTTTTTTTTTTTTTTTTTTTTTTTTTTTTTTTTTTTTTTTTTTTTTTTTTGCTAAGTATCTCTTCATACCTTCATTTTCTTGTTTTTATTCATTCGCCAAATAGCTGCTTCTGTTGTTCGCTTTCATCGCATCTTCTTTTTTTTCTTTTTTTGCTAATTATCTTTTCATTCCTCCATTTTCTTGTTTTTATTCTTTCGCCAAATTGCTCTTTCTGCTGTTCGTTTTCATCGTGTTCTCTATCTTACTCTCTTAGAGATTTAAGGTTTAAAGGCCGCTCGTGAATAGCAGAGGCAAGAGATAGTGACATTCCCCTATCGAGCAGGACAATGCCCAAGAGATTGACCATATATGCATATGATCAGCGCTCTCCCCCGAAGCTAGGACCAAGGAGGGCCAGGCAATGGCTGCTGATTACTCGGCAGATAGACCTTTAGGCTCCCCCCAAACATCCCATCCTTAGCTCACAAGGATGGTGAGGTTACAGCGACCAAAGGAACTAACGAGTTTGAGCTGGGCTCGAACCCCCCAGTCTGGCGTTCACCAGTCAGGGACGTTACCTCATCGGCCACCACAACCCTTCTATGTCATCTTTTATATACATTTTCTTGCTTATCTGTCTTTCATGTTCTATCTTTTTATTCCTTATTCTCTTTTTTCCTTCTGTTCTATCTTTATATCTCCTTCTATTTATGTAATCATTTGCTAATGGGTCATTCATTCTTTTATGTGTTTTTTGTTTTTTATCTTCTGTCTCCTTTACTTTTTATTTAGTCTTTATCAGCCTTATGTTCTCTCGTCTTTCTCCTTCTCCGTTCGCTATTCATCCTCGAATTTTTAAAAGTTTTTCTTTTTATTGTTTAAAAATCCAGTAAATTTTCCAACAAAAATTCCCAATTATTATATAATAAAAATCATATTTATGATAAATGAGAATTCTATATTTACAGATTATTTATTTTTATTATTATTATTATTATTATTATTATTATTATTATTATTATTATTATTATTATTGTCATCATCATCATTATTATTATTATTATTATTATTATTATTATTATTATTATTATTATTATTATTATCATTATCATTAGTTAAGCTTCAACCCTATAGTCCATTTCTTTTAGCGAGTCATATTTGCACGGACTCGCAGCGGTGCCCTTTTAGCTCGGAAAAATTTCCTGGTCGCTGATTGGTTAGAATGATCTTGTCCAACCAATCAGCGATCAGGAATCTTTTCCGAGCTAAAAGGGCACCGCTGCGAGTCGGTGCAAATATGAATCGCTAAAAGAAATGGACTATAGTTGGAAAAGCAAGATGCTATAAGCCCAAAGGCTCCAAAAGGGAAAAGTAGCCCCGTGAGGAAAGGAAATAAAGAAATAAATAAACAAGATGACAAACAATGAACAATTCAAACAAAATATTTCCAAACGTCACATCAAAACAGATATAAGGAGACTTATGTCAGCCTGTTCAACATAAAAACATTTGCTAGTAGTTTGAACTTTTGGAGTTCTACTGATTCAACTACCCGATTAAGGAAGATCATTCCGCAACTCGTTCACAGGTGGAATAAAACTTCTAGAATACTATGCAGTATACGTTTGCTAAATTAGTTATGACGACTTATAAAGATAAGATCTTTTTTTATATAAAACTACCTAACGATTTTATTGATATTTTTTGACAGATATAGATCCTGATTTTTATCATATTAATTGTTTTTATACGCTTACTATCCGTATATATATTATATATATATACAGTATATATATATGGATATATATATATATATATATATATATATATATATACATACACACACATATATATATATATATATATATATATATATATATATATATATATATATATATATATATCTCGACATATATTTTGCATTTTAAACAGTTTACATCAAAGCAATGCTTTGAAAGTACCAACATTTTCCATAAATAATAAATAAATCCCTTTATAAATATCTCAACCTGAAAACATCGGACTAAATATCCCCACCATAAACCGAAATAGCGATAGTATTAATCATAAAAAAACCCACCTGTATTAACCTGACATCAATCAAACTAAGCCTCGTTTATGACGTTCATTATCGAAAATATTTGAATCGATTAAAAAAGGCATTAGAACGTCATATGCCGCTCGCTGATATCAAAACTCAATCCAATGTGATTCAGAACCAATGCGGTTTGGACACCCGAATTATGGAGGCACAGGATATTGTATTTATTATTGCTATTTAACCCTTTTACCCCCAATGCTATTTGGAACTTTCCAACCCTTAACCCCCAGGCTTTTTTTTTTCAAGCACATTTTGAAATATATTTTTTTTAAATTGCTCTAACAGCATTAATTTTCGTCATAGAGAGTTCAGGTTGGTCTCATTATTTTGGAAAAGGCCTGAAGTTTCTCATAAAGTTATCAAAATTATGCAAAATAAAAATGTAAAAAAAAAAACAGTGTTTTTGCAAGGACGTACCGGTACGTCCTTGGGGTTAAGGGATGAGTTTTGTGAAACGTACCAGTATGTCCATTTGGGGTAAAAGGGTTAATGTCCACCGCCGGAATGACCATGAAAATTTTAAAAACCTAAACGATATAGAAAACTGAAGTTGAATTATATTCTAATATGGAAATAAGGGAAAGCTAATAAAAGGCATAGAGTAATCAAACATAATCGGTAATATTTCTGGAAATACTAAGTTTAATTTCATTTACCCTTTAGATAAAGTATGACCACAAATAGAATTATTTCACTTTTATGTTCTCAAACGGTTTACATTCCTATACGATATGGCTTTGGAAATCTCTTCCTTGCTCCGTATTCCCAAACATACGTGGAAACATCAGGTGATAATTGGCCACAGGTATATTGGCAAGTAAAACACTACTCAGGCGCTCAGTGTTGCCCTGTAAATTAGCCAGTAAAACTGTACTTCGGTGTTCATTGTTGTCCTGCACAATAACAATTGAGACTGTACGCAGGTACTCAGTGTTGTCCTACATAATTGCGAGTAGAACAGTACTCAGGTGCTTAGTGTTGCCTGACACATTGGCATTAAATCAGTACTCAGGCACTCAGTATTACCCTGCAAATTAGCCAGTAAAACTGTACTTTGGTGTTCATTGTTTCCCTGCACATTTCTAAGTAAAACAGTACTTATGTGATCAGCGATAGTCTGCACTTAGGCAAGTGAAACTGTATTTAGCCACTCAGTGTTGCCCTGCATACTAGCAAGTACAACAGTACTCGTGTGCTCAGTGTTGCCCTACACAATAGCAATTAAGACAGTACTCATGTTCTCAGTGTTGCCCTACACAATAGCATTTAAGACAGTACTCATGTTCTCAGTGTTGCCCTACACAATGGCAAGTAAAACAGTACTCAGATACTCAGTGTTGTCCTGAACAATGGAAAGTAAAAGATTACTCAGATATTCAGTGTTGTCCTGAACAATGGAAAGTAAAAGATTGCTTAGGTGTTTGGTGTTGCCCGGCACATTGACTATTAAACAGTTGTTAGATTTTCAATGCTGCCCTGGATGATAGCAAGTAAAACAGTACTCAGGCTTTCAGTGTTGTCCTGCACAATGGCAGGTAAAATACTATTCAGATGTTCAGTGTTGTCCTGCACAATGGGAAGTAAAGCAGTCCTCAGATGTTCAGTGTTGTCCTGCACAATGGGAAGTAAAACAGTCCTCAGATATTCAGTGTTTCCTGAACAATGGAAAGTAAAAGATTACTTAAGTGTTCGGTGTTGCCCGGCACATTGGCTATTAAACAGTTGTTAGATTTTCAATGCAGCCCTGAATGATAGCAAGTAAAACAGTACTCAGCTGTTCAATGTTCTCCTGCACAATGACAGGTAAAATACTACTCAGATGTTCAGTGTTGTCCTGCACAATGGGAAGTAAAACAGTCCTCAGATGTTCAGTATTGTCCTGCAAAAGGACAAGTAAATCAGTACTCAGATGTTCAGTGTTTTCCTGCACAATAGCAAGTAAATCAGTACTCAGATATTCAATATTGCCTTTCAAAATGACAAGTAAAACAGTACTCAGATTTTGAGTGTTGTCTTGCACAATGACAAGTAAAACTACTCAGATATTCAATATTGCCCTGCATAATAAGTAAAACAGTACTCAGATGTTCAGTGTTGTCCTGCACAATGGCAGGTAAAATACTACTCAGATGTTCAGTGTTGTCCTGCACAATGGGAAGTAAAGCAGTCCTCAGATATTCAGTGTTGTCCTGAACAATGGAAAGTAAAAGAATACTTAGGTGCTCGATGTTGCCCGGTACATTGGCTATTAAGCAGATGTCAGATTTTCAATGCTGCTCTGAATAATAGCAAGTAAAACAGTCCTCAGATGTTCAGTGTTGTCCTGCACAATGGGAAGTAAAACAGTCCTCAGATATTCAGTGTTGTCCTGAACAATGGAAAGTAAAAGATTACTTAAGTGTTCGGTGTTGCCTGGCACATTGGCTATTAAACAGTTGTTAGATTTTCCATGCTGCTCTGAATAATAACAAGTAAAACAGTACTCAGATGTTCAGTGTTGTCCTGCACAATGGCAAGTAAAACAGTACTCAGATGTTCAGTGTTATCCTGAACAATGAGAAGGAAAAGAGTACTTAGGTGCTCAGTGTTGCCCGGCAAATTGGCCATTAAACAGTACTCAGATTTTCAGTGTTGCCCCCAAATAATGGCAAGTGAAATAGTATTCAGATTTATAGTGTTGTCCTCCACAATGGCAAGTAAAACCGTACTTAAATGTTCAGAGTTTTCCTGTACAATGGCAGGTAAAACAGTTTCATTTGGTCATTGATACTCTGTACATTGACAAGTAAAACAGTACTCAAATGTTCAGTGTTGCCGTGAACAATGGAAAGTTAAACTGTACTCAGATGTTCAGTGTTATCCTGCACAGTGGCAGGTAAAACAGTACTCAGATGTTCTGTGCTCACCTGTTCAATAACAGGTACAACAATACTCAGGGGCTTAGTGTTGCCCTGCATATTGGCAAGTAAAACATCACTCGAGTACGCTGCGTTGTACTGGACAATGGCAGGTAAAACAGAACTTAAGTGTTCAGTGTCCCCATGCAGATAGGGATTTCATCCCGACTCATAAACTGTAATGCTAATATTTTTATCTCTTGCTCACTCCCACACTGATAATAGAAAAACCTGTTTAAGCTTGTATTACTGTTGCCCTCAACTGTTTGTATATAAGTTTGTATTTTTCATAAACTTCACTTGCCTCTTTTATATTACCTAACAAACACTTCGCACAATTGGTACCGTCGGAGGACCTGCTTCTCGCTGCCTTTTTTTCTCTTCAACTGCTGTACCCTACCTTTTTTACGATACTACCGGACACTCCTGACTCTTCAACCAACACTGTATCATTGAGACTGCCACCCTTTGTCAGGAGAGAACCATTCACCTGGCTCCAGCGTGGCAAACTTCATTTTCATATCAAAGGTGTGACTTTCTCAAGCAGCAAAGCAGACTATGTCTTCGTGGCAATCCCCAAGGACGCTTTCCCAGAAACATCTGATTGCCTTTGCGACAAACTTACTAATACCCATCTGCCTCATTACTCCTGCAGATTCAGGGCTGCTGCAAAGAAATGTACTGACAGTTATCAGTGGCCAAAAAACCTTGCAAGTAGGCCATCACTTGTGTTGGTGTCCTCCCCTATCACTAATCTTTTCTTTTTACATGACGTAGGTTGGTTGTGTGGTTTTGTTAGAGACTGGTGCTTGCCGTTCCCTTCTACCAAAGTCACTCCCCAGGACACGACGTAGTCATTTTAAGGCTGCTGATGTCTGTCTGGCAGCGCCCACTGGTATGAGACTCTCACACTATCGTTTTGGAGCACTAAATGACATTGGAAATTCCTCGTTGCTGGCCTAACATTGCCACTACTTGGTGCTCATTTCCATTTCCACCTCCTGGTTGATGTGGCACATTGATTCTTAGTCAATGCAGACTCATGCTCGTTGACACATATTAAACAGGCCTCATCCGATCTTGCAGTTCACATCAGTGCACCCACGGAGGCCTATGCCCATCTCCTCACATCGTACCCAGAAGTGTTCTGTCCAGAACTTAGCCAAACACCCACGATTCTTTCAAAGCACTGTATTTATCACAATATCAAGATGACAAAGTCCCTGGTGTTTGCCAGATTTAGGTGTCTAACCCTGGATTGTTTGGCAGCCACTTAACAAATATTCGCCAAAATGGAAAAAAATTGTCTTTGCTAAAAGTCCTCAAGCCCATGGTCAGCCCTTATACATCGTCCTGAAGAATTATGGCCCCTTGCACCTTGTGGGGATTACAAACATCTAAACATGCAGATAAACCTGGATCACTATCCCCTTCCAAACATCGCTGACGTGACTACCTACTTGCATGAAACTAAGGTGTTCTCCACTCTCGAGATTCAGGTGCCCATGAACCCAGAAAGCATCCCCAAGACATCCATCAGCACCCCCTTCGGTACATACTTATTCAATTACTTTGTTTTGGGGTTCATAATGCCTTGGGCTACTTTTCGACCCCTCATGGATGGTATCTTTGGGGACCTTCCCTTCTGCTCCAAAAAGGAACGCCTCCACTACCTACACATCATGCTCGGCCGCCTACAACAGAACAGCCTTGTAGTTTAGTATTACAACTGTATGTTTGGCGCCAACAAAGTATTGTTCTTATGGCACTGCATCACTCCTGAAGGCGTCCATCCCCTCCATGAGAAGGTATCAGCTGTTCAGAACTTCCCCACGCCCTCCACCGTCAAAGCACTGCAAGAATTCTCGGGCCTGATAAACTATTATCACCAATTCCTGCCACCCATTGCAGCCACTCTTGCCCCCTTCCCTCTCAAGGCCCCCCTTGAGCAAACATAAAGACCTGAAGTGGCCTTTTGCAAAGCCAAGAATGCCCTATTAAATTTAACTACTGCTGCTCTCACTTTTTCCATGCCACATGCCCCTCTCCTTCTCCACCGATTGGATTTCTTCAGTATAAAACTGTCCGAGGCAGAATCCAGCTACTCTACCTTTGACCGTGAATTGTTGGCAGTGCTCTTGGCTGTCCTTCACCTATGCCCCTTCTTAGAAGATAAGCCCTTCGTCATTCACACGGACCTCATGCCTCTGGTGCATGCCTACACTCCACAGTTTGATGCCTTATTCGCCCATCAACGCCAACTTCTCTCCTCTGTGGCTGAATACAATTGCACCCTTCAACACGTCCTTGGGAAAATGAATCCCATTGCTGATGCTCTATCAAGAAATGTATTGGCTGACATTCGCCTGGGGAAAAGATCTAGAGTACCAAGCATGTAGGACATCCTGCACATCCCTCTTTTGAGAAAACGTCGCCCTCGATAACTCCAACGCCGCCACCCTCTATGACGTCAGTTTTTGTGGGCCACAACCATTTGATACTGGTCCCCATGTGCCGACAAGTGTTTGATTTCATCCATGGCCTCTTGCATCCCTCATGCATGCTGATCTACTGCACAGTTACTGAAGACGAAGCTCATTTGGTACAGCCTTATTAAGGATGCTAACAGTTGGGTCTGCGCCTGTACTTCATGCCAAACTGCATAAAAGCATCAGCATACAGATCCTCAACCTTGGCATAATTTTGCCCACATTCATGTCAACGTAGTAGGTCCCCTACTCACATCACAAGGACACCGTTTGCAATTTACCGTCATTGACCGCTCCACTCGTTGACCTGAAGCCATCCTCGTGCAAATTGCAACGTTCGTCTCGTATACATCTGCCTCATTCTCAGAGTTGCTAGTGAGATTTGGTATCCCTGAGCATATTAATTCTGGATGTCAATAGTGTATCTCCTAGGCATCAGCCTACATCAGACAACGGCCTACAACCTTGCAGCCAACAGAATGGTTTAACGTTTTCATCGCACCGTCAAAGCAGCTTTGATGTCCCGCTGCAATGATTCCAACTGGTTTACTCAGCTTCCCTTGGTCCTCCTGGGATTAAGGACCACTCCTTAGAATGCTTTAGATGTCTCAGCAGCTGTAATGGTGTATGGCGACCCGTTGGCCTTCCCTGCTGAATTTTTTCACTCTGCAACTCCTCCGACATTCTCCAGCTCTTATATCACGCTGTGGGAAAATTTACTCCCTGCTGCCTGAGTTGCAATCCCCCATCAAAGCAACGCATACCGCAAGATTTGCACACTGCAACTCGAATCTTCTTGTGCATCGGCACTAGGAAGCCACTGTTGACAGGCCCTTTCCTCGTGATCTATCGCACACCGAAGGATTCCGGAATTAACATTCGTGGAAAATAAGACTAGGTCTCTATTGATCACCTAAAACCTGCCTATCTCCTGCAAGATTACCTACAGTTCACCTCTCTAGAGTGGGGTACCCTATTTCATTTATGTCCTTTTTAGTGGGGGGAGCCATGTACCGCACATGCTTCATACACGCTCGTACACTGTAATGCTATTGTTTTTTTTTTTTCTCTCTCGCTTTCTCCCACACTGATATTCAAAAAACCGGTTTAAGCTTGCCATTGCATTTTTCACATTGTTAGAATTTCTGTAACATTTTCATCAGCAGCTTATTGAGAAAGTCTTTTAAGATTTTCGGTGATCAATCTATTCTGAAGAAGTGT
>NC_090747.1:61676389-61678889 GCF_036898095.1 Palaemon carinicauda | reverse complement strand
TCAGTGGCCAAAAATCGTGTAAGTAGGCCATCGCTCGTGGCGGTGGCCTCTCGTGTTTCTAATCTTTTCTTTTTACAGAATGCATGAACGGGCGTGCGATTTTTGGTAGACACGGGTGCTTGTCGTTCTCTTTTGCCAAGGAAACTCTTCAAGGCACGACGTAGTCTGTCTACATCTGCCGACGTCCGCTTGGTAGCTGCCAACGGATCTGCGATACCCACCTACGGTTACGAGAACCTCACATTATCGTTCGGAAATGGTAAATTTAATTGGAAGTTTCTCGTTGCTGACGTCACATTGCCAATCGTCGGTGCGGATTTCCTCTCTCATTTCCACCTTCTGGTCGATGTCGCCCACCGACGATTGGTCAACGCAGGCTCGTACTTGTCGACACCTCTTTAACCCGCCCCCTCTAACCTCGCTCTCCACATCAGCACACCCACGAATGCCTACGCCTACCTCCTTACGTCGTACCCGGAAGTTTTCCGTCCAGAACTTCGCCAAACTCCCACGGTTCCAGCCAAGCACAGTATTTATCACCATATCAAGACAACGGGACGCCCAGTCTTCGCAAAATTCAGACGTCTAGCACCGGAACGATTGGCAGCCGCAAAACAGACGTTCGCCGAAATGGAGGAAATGGGCCTTTGCCAAAAGGCCTCCAGCCCATGGTCGTCACCCTTACACATCGTTCTGAAGAAAGACGGCTCCCTCCGTCCGTGCGGGGATTACAGGCAGCTGAACATGCAAATAGAACCGGATCACTACCCCCTCCCAAACATTGCCGACGTGACCTCCTACCTGCACAAAGCGAAAGTTTTCTCCACGCTCGACCTCCTGAAAGGGTATTATCAGGTGCCTATGAACCCAGAAGACATCCCCAAGACTGCCATCACCACTCCGTTTGGTACATACACCTTCAATTACTCCTGTTTTGGCCTTCGTAATGCTGGGGCCACGTTTCAGCGTCTCATGGATGGCATCTTAGGGGACCTCCCCTTCTGTGTATGTTATGTGGACGACATACTTGTGTTCTCCTCCTCAAAAGAGGAACACCTCCGTCACCTGCGCATCGTGCTCGACGGCCTGCAACAAAACGGCCTTGTAGTCCGGAACGACAAGTGTACCTTTGGCTCCAACGAAGTGTCGTTCTTAGGGCACCGCATCACTCCTGAAAGAGTCCATCCCCTCCCTGAAAAGGTAGCAGCCGTTCAGAACTTCCCCACGCCCTCGACCTTCAAAGCTCTGCAGGAATTCTTGGGCATGATCAACTATTATCACCGTTTTCTGCCAGCCATTGCCGCCACTCTTGCTCCCCTCTACGCCTCCCTTAAGGGTAAGCCAATGGACCTGAAGTGGGGTCCCCTTCAAGAAGCAGACTTCTGCAATGCAAAGAAGGCCCTATCAACTGCTGCGGCTCTCACTTTTCCTATCCCACACGCCCCTCTCCTCTCCACCGATGCCAGCGACGTCGCTATTGGTGCAGTACTCGAGCAGGTGGTCAACGGCTCGCCCCGCCCATTGGCCTTCTTCAGCAGAAAACTGTCCAAGGCAGAATCGGGTTATTCTACCTTCGATCAAGAATTGCTGGCGGTGCACTTGGCTGTCTGTCACTTTCGTCATTTCTTAGAAAGGTACACCCTTCGTCATTCGCACAGACCACATGCCTCTGGTGCACGCCTTCACTCGACAGTCTGATGCCTGGTCCGCCCGTCAACGCCGACATCTCTCCGCCGTGGCTGAATACAATTGCACCCTTCAATATGTCCCTGGGAAAATGAATCCCGATGCCGATGCCCTGTCAAGAAACACGTTGGCTGCCGTTCAACTGGGATTGGATTACAACGCCCTGGCTGAAGCCCAACGACAGGATCCAGAGTATCAAGCATGTAGGACATCCTGCACGTCCCTCCGTTGGGAAGACTTTCCCCTCGAAGACTCCAACACCACCCTCCTCTGTGACGTCAGTACTGGTAGACCGCGACCTTGGATTCCTGCTCCCATGCGACGGCAGGTGTTTGATTTCATTCACGGCCTTTCACATCCCTCGTGCCGTTCTACTGCACAGCTGCTGAAGGCAAAGTTCATTTGGCACGGCATTTCTAAGGATGCTAAGGATTGGGTCCGCACCTGTACTTCTTGCCAAACTTCCAAAGTACATCGACACACGGATTCCGGAGTGGGCACCTTTCCTCAACCTCAGCGTCGTTTCGCACACATTCACGTTGGCGTTGTAGGCCCCCTACCCACATCACAAGGACATTGTTACCTGTTTACCGTCATCGACCGCTCCACTCGTTGGCCTGAAGCCATTCCCATGAAAACTGCAATGTCCGCCTCATGTACATCTGCCTTACTCTCTGGATGGATTTCAAGATTTGGTATCCCTGAGCATATTACTTCTGACAGGGGAACCACTTTCACCTCTCAATTGTGGACATCATTAGCGAATCTCCTGGGCATCACCCTACATCAGACAACGGCCTACAACCCCGCTGCC
>NC_090747.1:61661389-61663889 GCF_036898095.1 Palaemon carinicauda | reverse complement strand
GAGAGAGAGAGAGAGAGAGAAGAGAGAGAGAGAGTCACTCCTATGAATAGAAATAGGGAAGACAATAGAACAGATAATAGGACAGATAAACAGAAACGGAGAGCAAAATACAATTAATCTCCAGAGAGAGAGAGAGAGAGAGAGAGAGAGAGAGAGAGAGTCACTCCTATGAATAGAAATAGGGAAGACAATAGAACAGATAATAGGACAGATAAACAGAAACGGAGAGCAAAATACAATTAATCTCCAGAGAGAGAGAGAGAGAGAGAGAGAGAGAGAGTCACTCCTATGAATAGAAATAGGGAAGACAATAGAACAGATAATAGGACAGATAAACAGAAACGGAGAGCAAATTACAATTAATCTCCAGAGAGAGAGAGAGAGAGAGGAGAGAGAGAGAGAGTCACTCCTATGAATAGAAATAGGGAAGACAATAGAACAGATAATAGGACAGATAAACAGAAACGGAGAGCAAAATACAATTAATCTCCAGAGAGAGAGAGAGAGAGAGAGAGAGAGAGAGAGTCACTCCTATGAATAGAAATAGGGAAGACAATAGAACAGATAATAGGACAGATAAACAGAAACGGAGAGCAAAATACAATTAATCTCCAGAGAGAGAGAGAGAGAGAGAGAGAGAGAAGAGAGAGAGTCACTCCTATGAATAGAAATAGGGAAGACAATAGAACAGATAATAGGACAGATAAACAGAAACGGAGAGCAAAATACAATTAATCTCCAGAGAGAGAGAGAGAGAGAGAGAGAGAGAGAGAGAGAGTCACTCCTATGAATAGAAATAGGGAAGACAATAGAACAGATAATAGGACAGATAAACAGAAACGGAGAGCAAAATACAATTAATCTCCAGAGAGAGAGAGAGAGAGAGAGAGAGAGAGTCACTCCTATGAATAGAAATAGGGAAGACAATAGAACAGATAATAGGACAGATAAACAGAAACGGAGAGCAAAATACAATTAATCTCCAGAGAGAGAGAGAGAGAGAGAGAGAGAGAGAGAGAGAGTCACTCCTATGAATAGAAATAGGGAAGACAATAGAACAGATAATAGGACAGATAAACAGAAACGGAGAGCAAAATACAATTAATCTCAGAGAGAGAGAGAGAGAGAGAGAGAGAGAGAGAGAGAGAGAGTCACTCCTATGAATAGAAATAGGGAAAACAATAGAACAGATAATAGGACAGATAAACAGAAACGGAGAGCAAAATACAATTAATCTCCAGAGAGAGAGAGAGAGAGAGAGAGAGAGAGAGAGAGTCACTCCTACGAATAGAAATAGGGAAGACAATAGAACAGATAATAGGACAGATAAACAGAAACGGAGAGCAAAATACAATTAATCTCCAAGAGAGAGAGAGAGAGAGAGAGAGAGAGAGAGAGAGTCACTCCTATGAATAGAAATAGGGAAGACAATAGAACAGATAATAGGACAGATAAACAGAAACGGAGAGCAAAATACAATTAATCTCCAGAGAGAGAGAGAGAGAGAGAGAGAGAGAGAGAGAGAGAGACTCCTATGAATAGAAATAGGGAAGACAATAGAACAGATAATAGGACAGAAAAACAGAAACGGAGAGCAAAATACAATTAATCTCCAGAGAGAGAGAGAGAGAGAGAGAGAGAGAGAGGGAGAGAGAGAGAGAGAGAGTCACTCCTATGAATAGAAATAGGGAAGACAATAGAACAGATAATTAGGACAGATAAACAGAAACGGAGAGCAAAATACAATTAATCTCCAGAGAGAGAGAGAGAGAGAGAGAGAGAGAGAGAGAGAGACTCCTATGAATAGAAATAGGGAAGACAATAGAACAGATAATAGGACAGAAAAACAGAAACGGAGAGCAAAATACAATTAATCTCCAGAGAGAGAGAGAGAGAGAGAGAGAGAGAGGGAGAGAGAGAGAGAGAGAGTCACTCCTATGAATAGAAAATAGGGAAGACAATAGAACAGATAATAGGACAGATAAACAGAAACGGAGAGCAAAATACAATTAATCTCCCAGAGAGAGAGAGAGAGAGAGAGAGAGAGAAGAGAGACTCCTATGAATAGAAATAGGGAAGACAATAGAACAGATAATAGGACAGAAAAACAGAAACGGAGAGCAAATACAATTAATCTCCAGAGAGAGAGAGAGAGAAGAGAGAGAGAGAGAGAGAGAGGGAGAGAGAGAGAGAGAGAGTCACTCCTATGAATAGAAATAGGGAAGACAATAGAACAGATAATAGGACAGATAACAGAAACGGAGAGCAAAATACAATTAATCTCCAGAGAGAGAGAGAGAGAAGAGAGAGAGAGAGAGAGAGAGACTCTATGAATAGAAATTAGGGAAGACAATAGAACAGATAATAGGACAGAAAAACAGAAACGGAGAGCAAATACAATTAATCACCAGAGTGCTGAGAGAGATGAGAGAGAGAGAGAGAGAGGGAGAGAGAGAGAGAGAGAGTCACTCCTATGAATAGAAATAGGAAGACAATAGAA
>NC_090747.1:61626622-61651622 GCF_036898095.1 Palaemon carinicauda | reverse complement strand
AGGAATGTGTTGGAATGCAGGTGGGTGGGGAAGGAGAGAGAAGGAGAATCCAAGGTCAAGGAGAGAGAGAGAGAGAGAGAGAGAGAGAGAGAGAGAGAGAGAGAGAGAGAGAGAGAACAGTAAAATGATAAAAATAGAAAAATAAAACCATTATATAACGTAGATTATTATTATTATTATTATTATTATTATTATTATTATTATTATTATTATTATTTTAATGTGTGAGGTTTGGCAAGGCATCAGAATTCGATTCATTATTATTATTATAATTATTATTGTTATTATTATTATTATTATTATTATTGTTGTTATTACAATTATTATTATTATTATTATTATTATTATTATTATTGTTGTTGTTATTGTTATTATTATTATTATTATTGTTGTTATTTTTATCATTATTATTATTATTATTGTTATTATTATTATTATTATTATTATTATTATTATTATTATTATTATTGTTGTTGTTGTTGTTATAATTATTATTATTATTATTAAAATTATTATTATTATTATTATTATTATTATTATTATTATTATACTAAAGTCAGACCTCAGAAGCGAAAATCGTTTAAGGAGATGGACAGCTAACTTGGCACCAAACTGAAAGAATAGAAATAGAAAGTAACAGGCTACAGTGAATGAGAGAGAGAGAGAGAGAGAGAGAGAGAGAGAGAGAGGAGAGAGAGAGAGAGAGAGAGAGAGAGAGACGCTATCCTGATTGAAATAGGGGAAAAAATACTTCACAATCAAAATATAGTGAATTTAATGATGACATCATCATCTGCCCTCCTTGCCATGACATCATCACCCGATTTCAAGTCACCTCCCCCTTTCTGTCGGTTTTGCGCATACTTGTCTTTTTGCGTGGTTTAGAAGTTACCTTTTAATGTCGCCATTATCGTGTTCGTATAATTTCCTTTTTGTATTTGTATATTCAAAGAGTCAGATCAAATCTCTCTCTCTCTCTCTCTCTCTCTCTCTTCCTCTCTCTCTCTCTCTCTCTCTCTCTCTCTCTCTGCCAAATTCCCCATAAAAGCATCTCATATTTTACGTCATATCCAAAGTAACATTTAGATTTAGTTTACGTAATAATAATAATAATAATAATAATAATAATAATAATAGTAATAATAATAATAATAATAATAATAATAAATTTTTTTCTTTCTGCACTGTAATTGTTCAGTGGCTACTTTCCTCTTGGTAAGGGTAGAAGAGACTCTTTAGTTATGGTAAGCAGCTCTTCTAGGAGAAGGACACTCCAAAATCAAACCATTGTTTTCTAATCTTGGGTAGTGCCATAGCCTGTGTACCATGGTTTTCCACACTGTCTTGGGTTAGAGTTCTCTTGCTTGAGGGTGCACTCGGGCGTACTATTCTATCTTAATTCTCTTCCTCCTGTTTTGTTCAAGTTTTTATAGTTTATATAGGGTATATTTATTTTAATGTTGTTGCTCTTCTTAAAATATTTTTTTTCCTATATTCCTTTCCTCACTGAGCTTTTTTTCCTGTTGGAGCCCCTGGGCTTATAACATCCTGCTTTTCCAACTATAGTCCATTTCTTTTAGCGAGTCATATTTGCACCGACTCGCAGCGGTGCCCTTTTATCTCGAAAAAGTTTCCTGGTCGCTGATTGGTTAGAATTATCTTGTCCAACCAATCAGCGATCAGGAAACTCAGTTGAGAGCATGCCTTCGCCATGCCAAGCAGTGTTATTTTGCTCTTAACTCCACTGCGTACTTATACTTCGATGTATTTTCTTAAATATCTAATGGATTTATCTTTGGGTCACACCCCCCCATGTCCACCAAGTTTGGTTGAAATTGGTTCGGTAGTTTTTAATTAATGTTGTCCACAATCAAGAAAATTGGTTGAAATTGGTTCGGTAGTTTTTAATTAATGCTGTCCACAATCAAGAAAATAAACAAAACATTTGCAATATACTTACCATTACGATGTACTTTTAAAGTACTCCTGTGTACTTTTACTCAGATGTACTCTATCGAAATAGTTAGAAATACATCCTTGGCTCCTACTCAACATGACTACCAAGTTTGGTCGAAATCGGTACGGCAGTTTTTGTGTAAAGTTGCTCACTAACAAACAGACATGGGTGAGTCCATATTTACTTAACTTTTTGTACTATCGGTTAACAATTGGTACCGTTGTGGTGGCCTATGCAGTAACGTCCCTAACTGGTGATCACCAGACTCCGGTTCGAGACCCGCTCATACTCGTTAGTTCCTTTGGATGTTGCAACTTCACCATCCTTGTGAGCAAAGGATGGCTGTTTGGGTGAGCCTGTAGATCTATGATGAGTCATTAACAGTCATTGCCTGGCCCTCCTTGGTCCTCTCTTTGGTGGAGAGGGGACTTGGGCGCTGATCATATGTGCTACTTGCTAAGGCAGTACCACTGTCCCTTGCCTCCGACGTTCATGAGTGGACTTTAAACCTTTATCAAAAAAAAAAAAAAAAAAAAAACCTTTTCCTGACACAATTTATGGACCGTAATACCTGGGAGAATTGGCTTCGTGTAGCAATATTCAGAAGGCATGAATATGTATGTACACCCTGGAGTCTCTCTCTCTCTCTCTCTCTCTCTCTCTCTCTCTCTCTCTCTAAGTTGATTTTACGATAGCCATGGCGGCCTGTCGAGATACCCAGCAGCCTGGGATGTACGATAATGTATGATTTGTGATTATTATACACTGGGATAAAAACTGTCATACTTTTACTGTGTGTCTTGTAAAAATCTCTTTCAATTTTGAACGGTTTTGTATTTGTTGTGACTTATTCTTTTTTTTTTTTTTTTAAATTAAAGAGTTTTGGTTTACCTTTATTTTACTAAAATCCTAATATTAAAAACTGTTTTGATTCTATTCTTAAATTTCTTAACCTCATTCGTAAATGCAAAATCATTTTTCAAGAGTCGAAGATCATTTTTACTTTTGCTTACTAAACAGGAGCCCCCTCTCTCTCTCTCTCTCTCTCTCTCTCTCTCTCTCTCTCTCTCTCTCTCTCTCTCTCTCTCTCTCTCACACATTACGTAATCGAAGAATCATTTATCAAACGTTTAAAATACGAAAGTTTTTCAAAATTCTAGATAGTTTTTAATTTAGCTAACTAAAGAAGAGCCTCTCTCTCTCTCTCTCTCTCTCTCTCTCTCTCTCTCTCTCTCTCTCTCTCTCTCTCTCTCTCTCTCTCTCTCTCACATTACGTAATCACAGAATCATTTACAAAACGTTTGGAATAAGAACGATTTTCAAAAGTTCAGATAGTTTCTAATTTAGCTAACTAAACAAGAGTCTCTCTCTCTCTCTCTCTCTCTCTCTCTCTCTCTCTCTCTCTCTCTCTCTCTCTCTCTCTCTCTCTCCTAGTCTTCAATGCCATCATAATTTTTCGGCCCTGAAACTATTGTTCTATCGTTGTTTTTTTAAATGTTCAGTTTTCCATTACCATATCTATTAAGACTCGAACGAAACATAAAGGATGATATTGAATAGCAACGAATGAAAATAAACTTGGGTTCTATTCACGATCGTCGAAATTATACAAATGAAATGCAACCAATGTTCATAACGAGATGTTTTTGTTTTTGTTTTTGTTTATTTTTAGTTGTTGACTCGGCTGTCCTTGTTTTCATTGTTCCAAGTTAATTAATTCATTGTGTCGTGTTTACGATTTGTGAATTTTCCTTCCTGTCTTTGCTTTTGATGTTAAAACGACCGATTGTTTGTCTGTTTGTATTTTAATGTTTCAATCATCATCAGTCATTACTAGTCCACTGCATAAGAAAAACCTCTCAGACATGTCCTTCCACTTCTGTCTGTTTATGATCTTTCTGTGCCAGTCCTCACCCGCAAACTTTCTTTAGCTAGTCAACCCATCGTCTTCTCTTCCTTCCCCTGCTTCTTTTGCAATCTCAGAGACCCATTCTGTTATTCTTAATATCGATCTATTTTCTGTCATTATATGTCCTACCAATACCCATTTCTTTTTCGTACATGTCAGAATATCCTGTACTTTAGTTTGCTCTCGTATCTATGTTGCTCTTTTTCTGTCTCTTAATGTTATTCCCATTATTATTCTTTCCATATAACTTGAGTTGTCATCTGCCTATGTTTTAAGGCTTTAGTAAGGTTCCAAGTTTCTGATGCATAAGTCAATACTGGTAGGACCATCTGATTAAATATTTTTCTTTTTAGAGAAAGTGGTATTTTACTTTTCATATTATTTTGTTTACCAAATGATCTTGTTTTCAATTCGCTCTCATGTCCGTGAGAAACACTTGACTGTCTATCCTAAGTATGTATATTCATTAATAATCTCTAGAGGTTCGCCCATAACCCTTCGATTTTTTTATTGAACATTATTTTAGTTTTACTCCTATTAATTTTCAGTTCTGCAGTTCTTCTTTATCTATTCAATTTCAAATCGCCTATCATCTTTTTCAATTCCTCACTCGATTCACTAATCAAAACTATGCCATCCAAAAATCTTAATTTGTTAAAGTATTCCTCATTAGTGTTTTCACAATCATCTATTCAATTTCAAATCTTCTATCATCTCTTTCAATTCCTCTCACGATTCACTAATCAAAACTATGCCATCCAAAAATCTTAATTTGTTAAAGTATTCCCCATTAGTTTTAATACCTACATTTTCACAATCGAAATTTTTCAGAACTACTACTAGGCTTGCTGTTAATAATTTAGGTGATGGTGTCTCCCTGTCCAACTCCTTTCCCAATTTTTGGATTGCTGTACTTCCTGTACAGATATCATCTCTCTGTCCAACTCCTTTCCCAATTTTTGGATTGCTGTACTTCCCGTTCAGATATCATCTCCCTGTCCAACTCCTTTCCCAATTTTTGGATTGCTGTACTTCCTGTACAGATATCATCTCTCTGTCCAACTCCTTTCCCAATTTTTGGATTGCTGTACTTCCCGTTCAGATATCATCTCCCTGTCCAACTCCTTCCCCAATTTTTGGATTGCTGTACTTCCCGTTCAGATATCATCTCCCTGTCCAACTCCTTCCCCAATTTTTGGATTGCTGTACTTCCCGTTCAGATATCATCTCCTTTCCCAATTTTTGGATTGCTGTACTTCCTGTACAGATATCATCTCTCTGTCCAACTCCTTTCCCAATTTTTGGATTGCTGTACTTCCCGTACAGATATCATCTCCCTGTCCAACTCCTTTCCCAATTTTTGGATTGCTGTACTTCCCGTACAGATATCATCTCCTTTCCCAATTTTTGGATTGCTGTACTTCCCGTTCAGATATCATCTCTCTGTCCAACTCCTTTCCCAATTTTTGGATTGCTGTACTTCCCGTACAGATATCATCTCCCTGTCCAACTCCTTTCCCAATTTTTGGATTGCTGTACTTCCCGTACAGATATCATCTCTCTGTCCAACTCCTTTCCCAATTTTTGGATTGCTGTACTTCCCGTACAGATATCATCTCCTTTCCCAATTTTTGGATTGCTGTACTTCCCGTTCAGATATCATCTCTCTGTCCAACTCCTTTCCCAATTTTTGGATTGCTGTACTTCCCGTACAGATATCATCTCCCTGTCCAACTCCTTTCCCAATTTTTGGATTGCTGTACTTCCCGTTCAGATATCATCTCCCTGTCCAACTCCTTTCCCAATTTTTGGATTGCTGTACTTCCCGTTCAGATATCATCTCTCTGTCCAACTCCTTTCCCAATTTTTGGATTGCTGTACTTCCCGTACAGATATCATCTCCTTTCCCAATTTTTGGATTGCTGTACTTCCCGTACAGATATCATCTCCCTGACCAACTCCTTTCCCAATTTTTGGATTGCTGTACTTCCCGTTCAGATATCATCTCCCTGTCCAACTCCTTTCCCAATTTTTGGATTGCTGTACTTCCCGTTCAGATATCATCTCTCTGTCCAACTCCTTTCCCAATTTTTGGATTGCTGTACTTCCCGTACAGATATCATCTCCCTGTCCAACTCCTTTCCCAATTTTTGGATTGCTGTACTTCCCGTTCAGATATCATCTCCCTGTCCAACTCCTTTCCCAATTTTTGGATTGCTGTACTTCCCGTTCAGATATCATCTCTCTGTCCAACTCCTTTCCCAATTTTTGGATTGCTGTACTTCCCGTACAGATATCATCTCCCTGTCCAACTCCTTTCCCAATTTTTGGATTGCTGTACTTCCCGTACAGATATCATCTCTCTGTCCAACTCCTTTCCCAATTTTTGGATTGCTGTACTTCCCGTACAGATATCATCTCCTTTCCCAATTTTTGGATTGCTGTACTTCCCGTTCAGATATCATCTCCTTTCCCAATTTTTGGATTGCTGTACTTCCTGTACAGATATCATCTCCTTTCCCAATTTTTGGATTGCTGTACTTCCCGTTCAGATATCATCTCCTTTCCCAATTTTTGGATTGCTGTACTTCCCGTACAGATATCATCTCCCTGTCCAACTCCTTCCCCAATTTTTGGATTGCTGTACTTCCCGTTCAGATATCATCTCCCTGTCCAACTCCTTTCCCAATTTTTGGATTGCTGTACTTCCTGTACAGATATCATCTCCCTGTCCAACTCCTTTCCCAATTTTTGGATTGCTGTACTTCCCGTACAGATATCATCTCCCTGTCCAACTCCTTTCCCAATTTTTGGATTGTTGTACTTCCTGTACAGATATCATCTCCCTGTCCAACTCCTTTCCCAATTTTTGGATTGCTGTACTTCCCGTACAGATATCATCTCCCTGTCCAACTCCTTCCCCAATTTTTGGATTGCTGTACTTCCCGTTCAGATATCATCTCCCTGTCCAACTCCTTTCCCAATTTTTGGATTGCTGTACTTCCTGTACAGATATCATCTCCCTGTCCAACTCCTTTCCCAATTTTTGGATTGCTGTACTTCCCGTACAGATATCATCTCCCTGTCCAACTCCTTTCCCAATTTTTGGATTGTTGTACTTCCTGTACAGATATCATCTCCCTGTCCAACTCCTTTCCCAATTTTTGGATTGCTGTACTTCCCGTACAGATATCATCTCCCTGTCCAACTCCTTTCCCAATTTTTGGATTGCTGTACTTCCCGTACAGATATCATCTCCCTGTCCAACTCCTTTCCCAATTTTTGGATTGCTGTACTTCCCGTACAGATATCATCTCCCTGTCCAACTCCTTTCCCAATTTTTGGATTGCTGTACTTCCTGTACAGATATCATCTCCCTGTCCAACTCCTTTCCCAATTTTTGGATTGCTGTACTTCCCGTACAGATATCATCTCCCTGTCCAACTCCTTTCCCAATTTTTGGATTGCTGTACTTCCCGTTCAGATATCATCTCCTTTCCCAATTTTTGGATTGCTGTACTTCCCGTACAGATATCATCTCCCTGTCCAACTCCTTTCCCAATTTTTGGATTGCTGTACTTCCCGTACAGATATCATCTCCCTGTCCAACTCCTTTCCCAATTTTTGGATTGCTGTACTTCCCGTACAGATATCATCTCCCTGTCCAACTCCTTTCCCAATTTTTGGATTGCTGTACTTCCCGTACAGATATCATCTCTCTGTCCAACTCCTTTCCCAATTTTTGGATTGCTGTACTTCCTGTACAGATATCTTCAACTGCTCTAACATAAGAGTCATCTATTCCTCGTTTATGAAGGGCTTTCATTCCTGCTGAAGTTTTGACAGAATCAAAAGTTTTCTCTTTGTCTATAAGTGCCGTACATAGTGGTTTGTTATACTCTGTTGATTTTTAAAGATTTGGTTAATTAGATAGATATGGTCAGTTGTTGAATACCTACTTCTAAAGCCTGCCTGCTATCTTGGTTGATTAAAGTCTCTCTCTCTCTCTCTCTCTCTCTCTCTCTCTCTCTCTCTCTCTCTCTGTGTTCGGCCTAATATGACATAAAAGACTGAAAAATTATTTACTCACAGCAATATCTATATTTATATTTATGTATGTATATATATATATATATATATATATATATATATATATATATATATATTTACTGTATATTATATGTATATATATATTTACTGTATATTATGTGTATATATATATATATATATATATATAATTTGTGTATTTATGTATATCATTTATATGTATATACATCTTTTGTATATATATCTATACATATATATAATGTTTATATTATACATATAATATACAGTAAATATATATATATATATATATATATATATATATATATATAATATGTAAATATATGTATATATGTATATATATGTATATGTGTATATATGTGTATATATATCCATATATATACATATACGTACATACATACATATATATATATTATATAATATATATATATATATATATATATATATATATATATATATATATATTTATATACATAGATAAATATACAGGTATATGAAAAACTATTCTTTGTAAATTTTCCTATAGTCATAAAGCAAGACAGTGGCATTTCTCCTTCAATTTCACAAAGTAAAACCAACAAGAAACAAAAAACAATATATTTTTTTCTTTACATTTTGAAGACATATTCCATTAGCCTGTCAGATCTTCTGGGGCCGAAGCCTGATTTATAACTATTTTTCAAATACCTTCTTCAGTTTTTTTTTTATATAAAAAAGGATCCTTTAAATAATAAATCATCCATTCACTTATGGTTAGCCATTGCCTCTCGCAACAGACAACTGGGGTTTGTTGCAAGTAGTGTTAATTATGATCTTAAATGTTTAAAAGCCAAATTTATGTTGATGTTAGGGAAAGAATATTTCCTAATCCATTTTTTTGCAAAAATATTACGAATTCAAAGGTTTAAAGTTCACTCATGAATGGCAGACGCAAGGAAAAGGGAGCCTTACGATATATATATATATATATATATATATATATATATATGATCAGCGCCCATTCTCCCTCTCCACCAAAGGTAAGACCAGGGAGGACCAGGCAGTGGCTGCTTATAACTCAGTAGATAGATCTATAGGCTCTTCAAAACCTCAGATCCCTAGCTCACAGGGATGGTGAGGTTGTAGACACTGCTATTAACTATAGAGCTTCAACGGTCTCGTGCTCCCGTCCAACAGACTGCCAGACAGGGACTCCTAGACTTATGGAATATACCAGTTTTCTAAAGATTGGTAAATAGGGTGAGGATGCCATCCCATGCTTATGCCTCCGGAGAAGGTCCCTGGAATTTCTAGTCATTTGTTTTCTGCCTATTTTATGGAAGTGAAACTTCTTCCTTAAACCCATTTGCTGATAGAGGAAAGAGAGTAGAATAGGGTGTTGGAGGGGGGGGGGTGGAGGGGGGGGAGATGAAGAGCCCCCTAGAGTGACCGTTCCTAGAATAAACACTGTAGGCTTCCGCAGACTGTTACTCTCTTATGCCAAGGCTATTCATCCTACATCAGCCCCACAGTCCATTTTCCTACACTCAAAGAAGCAGATTCTTTATCTTCACTCTTATTATTATTATTATTATTATTATTATTATTAAATGCTAAGCTACAACTCTAGTTGGAAAAGCAGAATGCTATAAGCCCAGGGGCTCCAGCAGGGGAAATAGCCCAGTGAGGAAAGGAAATAAAGAAAAATAAAATATTTTAAATATAGTAACATTAAAATAAATATTTCCTATAAAAACTATAAAAACTTTAACAAAGCAAGAGGAAGAGAAACTAGATAGAAGTGTATCCGAGTGTACCCTCAAGCAAGAGAACTCTAACACAAGACAGTGGAAGACCATGGTACAGAGATTATGGGACTATCTTATATCTCTTCCTCATGTTTTTTAAGGTTTCTATAGTTTATAAAGTGATATTTATTTTAATGTTGGTGCTCGTCTTAAAATATTTAATTTTTCCTTGTTCCCTTTCCTCACTGAGCTATTTTCCCTGTTGGAGCACCTCTGCTTATAGCATCCTGCTTTTCCAACTAGGGTTGTAGCCTAGCATGTAATAATAATAATAATACCCAAGACTAGAGAACAACGGTTTGATTTTGGAGTGTCCTTCTCCTAGAAGAGCTGCTTGCCATAGCTGAAGAGTCTCTTCTACCTTTACCAAGAGGAAAGTAGCCACTGAAGTATTACGGTGCAGTAGTTAACCCCTTGGGTGAAGAAGAATTGTTTGGTAATCTTAGTGTTGTCAGGTGTATGAGGACAGAGGAGAATCTGTAAAGAATAGGCCAAGAAGAATTGTTTGGCAATCTCAGTGTTGTCAGGTGTATGAGGACAGAGGAGAATCTATAAAGAATAGGCCAGACTATTCAGTGTCTGTGTAGGCAAAGGGAAAGAACCGTAACCAGAGAGAAGGGTCCTATGTAGTACTGTCTGGCTAGTCAAAGGACCCCATAATTCTCTAGCGGTAGTATCTCGACGGGCGGTTGGTGCCCAGGCCAACCTACTACATACTCTTGGTATGATATGGTGTATACCGGACTACTTGCAACCTACCATGTTTAACATTACTTCACTGCTCCACTGTTCTGGCAGAGAGTATCTGGATGAGCTGCGCACGCCACCCGTGTAGGATAGTGTTTTTGGCCTTATTTTCAAAACCTAATTAATCACATACTTCAAACTGGTTTTTACTCATTCCATTTTATAATGTTTAAGCATTTTTCTCATTTAATAATACCAACAGTTAGTTGATAAAAAATGGATGGTAGATATCATACAATAGCAGAACATTGGTGGTAGATATATGTCCCATGTCGACGGATAACGAGACATTGGTACATAGGTTTTTTCTCACTTTATTACAAAAGGTTCGTGAATACACTTTGCACAGCGAGATATTCTCAGGCGAGTACTATATTGTTATCTTCATGGTTTGAATGGTCCTGCCATTCTTTCTGAGCAAGTAAGGCAATGTGGCTCTGTCAATATGCTGAATCTACTAGATTTGTAGAATCCACTGTGATGGGAAATCACTATCACCTGTAAGACTCAAAACACAGTTCAATGATCTCGCACAACAATTTATGACAGTCATAGTACTCTTAAAAAGGCTATTGATCTCACTGTATAAAACACAGGCACATCTACATATTTTCTATGAGATGCTTGGGACATAGATTATAGTGGCACCTTTGCATGTTTATACTCAGACAAAAGCAATAATTTAAGCCTCGGACGTGATTTGGGAGTTCGATGGGAGCATCAAATAAGATGATTAACGACCTCTGTACAAACTACCAGGTGTTCATAAAGTCATGAGTCACTCATGACACATAAATAAAAGATAGGTAATAACATGAAACACTTATTTTTAATCATTATTTTTATTCAAATAACATCTTCGTTAGGTTTTCCATTTGCATTCAAAATACTAAAGCGTTTTACAAAATTTTCATAAACTTGATTTAATTAAATTTTGTCGTCCACCTAATTCGCCGAGTCAAGTGCATTAAGTCTCTTATTTTCAACGAGAGACTTTCTCCTTTAGCACACCCCAGAAAAAGAAATCAATCGGGTGAACTAGGAGACCACTCAGCATGACCTCGTCTTCCAATCCAATTAGGGAAATTCATCAAATTTTATCAATTTTACTGGAATTAATAAAGATCCAATTATCCTGTGTCCAGACTTTATTGACACCCAGTGGAGCATCTTGCCAGAAATGACAATAGACCCTAGAAAGCTAGTGCAAGCTAGATTTCTATGACACCCGGTGGAGCAGCTTGCCAGAAATGACAATAGACCCTAGAAGGCTAGTGCAAGCTAGACTTCTATGACACCCGGTGGAGCAGCTTGCCAGAAATGACAATAGACCCTAGAAGGCTAGTGCAAGCTAGACTTCTATGACACCCGGTGGAGCAGCTTGCCAGAAATGACAATAGACCCTAGAAGGCTAGTGCAAGCTAGACTTCTATGACACCCGGTGGAGCAGCTTGCCAGAAATGACAATAGACCCTAGAAGGCTAGTGCAAGCTAGACTTCTATGACACCCGGTGGAGCAGCTTGCCAGAAATGACAATAGACCCTAGAAGGCTAGTGCAAGCTAGACTTCTATGACACCCGGTGGAGCATCTTGCCAGAAATGACAATAGACCCTAGAAAGCTAGTGCAAGCTAGATTTCTATGACACCCGGTGGAGCAGCTTGCCAGAAATGACAATAGACCCTAGAAGGCTAGTGCAAGCTAGACTTCTATGACACCCGGTGGAGCAGCTTGCCAGAAATGACAATAGACCCTAGAAGGCTAGTGCAAGCTAGACTTCTATGACACCCGGTGGAGCAGCTTGCCAGAAATGACAATAGACCCTAGAAGGCTAGTGCAAGCTAGACTTCTATGACACCCGGTGGAGCAGCTTGCCAGAAATGACAATAGACCCTAGAAGGCTAGTGCAAGCTAGACTTCTATGACACCCGGTGGAGCAGCTTGCCAGAAATGACAATAGACCCTAGAAGGCTAGTGCAAGCTAGACTTCTATGACACCCGGTGGAGCAGCTTGCCAGAAATGACAATAGACCCTAGAAGGCTAGTGCAAGCTAGACTTCTATGACACCCGGTGGAGCAGCTTGCCAGAAATGACAATAGACCCTAGAAGGCTAGTGCAAGCTAGACTTCTATGACACCCGGTGGAGCAGCTTGCCAGAAATGACAATAGACCCTAGAAGGCTAGTGCAAGCTAGACTTCTATGACACCCGGTGGAGCAGCTTGCCAGAAATGACAATAGACCCTAGAAGGCTAGTGCAAGCTAGACTTCTATGACACCCGGTGGAGCAGCTTGCCAGAAATGACAATAGACCCTAGAAGGCTAGTGCAAGCTAGACTTCTATGACACCCGGTGGAGCAACTTGCCAGAAATGACAATAGACCCTAGAAGTCCAGTGCAAGCTAGACTTCTATGCGCAAGTTAAATTCAAGATTCTTAACTAGAAAAACACCAAGTGAAGACTTCCGCCACAGCAGCTTATATCTCGAAACCAACTTTCCTTTCCCAGAATCAATTTAGACCGTAGACGTATTTGAAGTCTGTGTAACAACTATGTGCGAACTTGAGCTTAAGGTTATTATTATTATTATTATTACTTGCTAAGCTACAACCCTAGTTGGAAAAGCAGGGTGCTATAAGCCCAGGTGCTCCAACAGGGAAAATAGCCCAGTGAGGAAAGGGAAAAGGGAAAAATAAAATATTTTAAGAAGGTTAAGGTTAATTCGGTCGTTCTTTTGCTCGACTTTGACCTTGACCTTTAATCTAGGATTTTGAAAATTGAATCACTTTCACTTCTTAACATAATAATTAATCCCTGAAAGGTTCACTGCTCTGTGATTAAAATTGTGGCTAGGAAGTTCTTTAGAAACAGACGAATGGACATATGGGTGAAAACATAACTTTTTCCCAACTTCGTTGGCGGGGGTAAGTAAGGATATATGAACCCCTTCATATGGATATCTAATTGCTACTGAAACCTATCAGTTACCGGTGAGATTTCTCAAACTCACACAACAGAATTCTGTGACAGTAGATGTTCCGGAAGGATCCCCCAACTGAACTCTTCAACCTTATCCGAAGTCCTTCTCTATTTGGTTCTTAGTTGGGATCAAGGAAGGCTGAACCTTTCAGTTACTGGTAAGATTTCTCAAACTCTCTCAACAGAATTCTGTGACAGTAGATGTTCCAGAAGGATCCCCAACTGAACACTTCAACCTTATCCGAAGTCCTTCTCTATTTGGTTCTTAGTTGGGATCAAGGAAGGCTGAACCTTTCAGTTACTGGTAAGATTTCTCAAACTCTCTCAACAGAATTCTGTGACAGTAGATGTTCCAGAAGGATCCCCCAACTGAACTCTTCAACCTTATCCGAAGTCCTTCTCTATTTGGTTCTTAGTTGGGATCAAGGAAGGCTGAACCTTTCAGTTACTGGTAAGATTTCTCAAACTCTCTCAACAGAATTCTGTGACAGTAGATGTTCCAGAAGGATCCCCAACTGAACACTTCAACCTTATCCGAAGTCCTTCTCTATTTGGTTCTTAGTTGGGATCAAGGAAGGCTGAACCTTTCAGTTACTGGTAAGATTTCTCAAACTCTCTCAACAGAATTCTGTGACAGTAGATGTTCCAGAAGGATCCCCAACTGAACACTTCAACCTTATCCGAAGTCCTTCCTCATTTGGTTCTTAGTTGGGATCAAGGAAGGCTGAACCTTTCAGTTACTGGTAAGATTTCTCAAACTCACACAACAGAATTCTGTGACAGTAGATGTTCCAGAAGGATCCCCAACTGAACTCTTCAACCTTATCCGAAGTCCTTCTCTATTTGGTTCTTAGTTGTGGTCAAGGAAGGCTGAACCTTTCAGTTACTGGTAAGATTTCTCAAACTCACACAACAGAATTTTGTGACAGTAGATGTTCCAGAAGGATCCCCAACTGAACTCTTCAACCTTATCCGAAGTCCTTCTCTATTTGGTTCTTAGTTGGGATCAAGGAAGGCTGAACCTTTCAGTTACTGGTAAGATTTCTCAAACTCTCTCAACAGAATTCTGTGACAGTAGATGTTCCAGAAGGATCCCCAACTGAACTCTTCAACCTTATCCGAAGTCCTTCTTTATTTGGTTCTTAGTTGTGGTCAAGGAAGGCTGAACCTTTCAGTTACTGGTAAGATTTCTCAAACTCTCTCAACAGAATTCTGTGACAGTAGATGTTCCAGAAGGATCCCCAACTGAACACTTCAACCTTATCCGAAGTCCTTCTTCATTTGGTTCTTAGTTGGGATCAAGGAAGGCTGAACCTTTCAGTTACTGGTAAGATTTCTCAAACTCTCTCAACAGAATTCTGTGACAGTAGATGTTCCAGAAGGATCCCCAACTGAACACTTCAACCTTATCCGAAGTCCTTCTCTATTTGGTTCTTAGTTGGGATCAAGGAAGGCTGAACCTTTCAGTTACTGGTAAGATTTCTCAAACTCTCTCAACAGAATTCTGTGACAGTAGATGTTCCAGAAGGATCCCCAACTGAACTCTTCAACCTTATCCGAAGTCCTTCTCTATTTGGTTCTTAGTTGTGGTCAAGGAAGGCTGAACCTTTCAGTTACTGGTAAGATTTCTCAAACTCTCTCAACAGAATTCTGTGACAGTAGATGTTCCAGAAGGATCCCCAACTGAACACTTCAACCTTATCCGAAGTCCTTCTTCATTTGGTTCTTAGTTGGGATCAAGGAAGGCTGAACCTTTCAGTTACTGGTAAGATTTCTCAAACTCTCTCAACAGAATTCTGTGACAGTAGATGTTCCAGAAGGATCCCCAACTGAACTCTTCAACCTTATCCGAAGTCCTTCTCTATTTGGTTCTTAGTTGGGATCAAGGAAGGCTGAACCTTTCAGTTACTGGTAAGATTTCTCAAACTCTCTCAACAGAATTCTGTGACAGTAGATGTTCCAGAAGGATCCCCAACTGAACACTTCAACCTTATCCGAAGTCCTTCTCTATTTGGTTCTTAGTTGTGGTCAAGGAAGGCTGAACCTTTCAGTTACTGGTAAGATTTCTCAAACTCTCTCAACAGAATTCTGTGACAGTAGATGTTCCAGAAGGATCCCCCAACTGAACTCTTCAACCTTATCCGAAGTCCTTCTCTATTTGGTTCTTAGTTGGGATCAAGGAAGGCTGAACCTTTCAGTTACTGGTAAGATTTCTCAAACTCTCTCAACAGAATTCTGTGACAGTAGATGTTCCAGAAGGATCCCCAACTGAACACTTCAACCTTATCCGAAGTCCTTCTCTATTTGGTTCTTAGTTGGGATCAAGGAAGGCTGAACCTTTCAGTTACTGGTAAGATTTCTCAAACTCTCTCAACAGAATTCTGTGACAGTAGATGTTCCAGAAGGATCCCCAACTGAACACTTCAACCTTATCCGAAGTCCTTCTCTATTTGGTTCTTAGTTGTGGTCAAGGAAGGCTGAACCTTTCAGTTACTGGTAAGATTTCTCAAACTCTCTCAACAGAATTCTGTGACAGTAGATGTTCCAGAAGGATCCCCCAACTGAACTCTTCAACCTTATCCGAAGTCCTCTATTTGGTTCTTAGTTGTGGTCAAGGAAGGCTGAACCTTTCAGTTACTGGTAAGATTTCTCAAACTCTCTCAACAGAATTCTGTGACAGTAGATGTTCCAGAAGGATCCCCCAACTGAACTCTTCAACCTTATCCGAAGTCCTTCTCTATTTGGTTCTTAGTTGTGGTCAAGGAAGGCTGAACCTTTCAGTTACTGGTAAGATATCTCAAACTCTCTCAACAGAATTCTGTGACAGTAGATGTTCCAGAAGGATCCCCAACTGAACACTTCAACCTTATCCGAAGTCCTTCTCTATTTGGTTCTTAGTTGTGGTCAAGGAAGGCTGAACCTTTCAGTTACTGGTAAGATTTCTCAAACTCTCTCAACAGAATTCTGTGACAGTAGATGTTCCAGAAGGATCCCCCAACTGAATTCTTCAACCTTATCCGAAGTCCTTCTTCATTTGGTTCTTAGTTGGGATCAAGGAAGGCTGAACCTTTCAGTTACTGGTAAGATTTCTCAAACTCTCTCAACAGAATTCTGTGACAGTAGATGTTCCAGAAGGATCCCCCAACTGAACACTTCAACCTTATCCGAAGTCCTCTATTTGGTTCTTAGTTGTGGTCAAGGAAGGCTGAACCTTTCAGTTACTGGTAAGATTTCTCAAACTCTCTCAACAGAATTCTGTGACAGTAGATGTTCCAGAAGGATCCCCCAACTGAACTCTTCAACCTTATCCGAAGTCCTTCTCTATTTGGTTCTTAGTTGTGGTCAAGGAAGGCTGAACCTTTCAGTTACTGGTAAGATATCTCAAACTCTCTCAACAGAATTCTGTGACAGTAGATGTTCCAGAAGGATCCCCAACTGAACACTTCAACCTTATCCGAAGTCCTTCTCTATTTGGTTCTTAGTTGTGGTCAAGGAAGGCTGAACCTTTCAGTTACTGGTAAGATTTCTCAAACTCTCTCAACAGAATTCTGTGACAGTAGATGTTCCAGAAGGATCCCCCAACTGAATTCTTCAACCTTATCCGAAGTCCTTCTTCATTTGGTTCTTAGTTGGGATCAAGGAAGGCTGAACCTTTCAGTTACTGGTAAGATTTCTCAAACTCTCTCAACAGAATTCTGTGACAGTAGATGTTCCAGAAGGATCCCCCAACTGAACACTTCAACCTTATCCGAAGTCCTTCTCTATTTGGTTCTTAGTTGTGGTCAAGGAAGGCTGAACCTTTCAGTTACTGGTAAGATTTCTCAAACTCTCTCAACAGAATTCTGTGACAGTAGATGTTCCAGAAGGATCCCCCAACTGAACTCTTCAACCTTATCCGAAGTCCTTCTCTATTTGGTTCTTAGTTGGGATCAAGGAAGGCTGAACCTTTCAGTTACTGGTAAGATTTCTCAAACTCTCTCAACAGAATTCTGTGACAGTAGATGTTCCAGAAGGATCCCCAACTGAACACTTCAACCTTATCCGAAGTCCTTCTCTATTTGGTTCTTAGTTGGGATCAAGGAAGGCTGAACCTTTCAGTTACTGGTAAGATTTCTCAAACTCTCTCAACAGAATTCTGTGACAGTAGATGTTCCAGAAGGATCCCCAAATGAACACTTCAACCTTATCCGAAGTCCTTCTCTATTTGGTTCTTAGTTGGGATCAAGGAAGGCTGAACCTTTCAGTTACTGGTAAGATTTCTCAAACTCTCTCAACAGAATTCTGTGACAGTAGATGTTCCAGAAGGATCCCCCAACTGAACTCTTCAACCTTATCCGAAGTCCTTCTGTATTTGGTTCTTAGTTGGGATCAAGGAAGGCTGAACCTTTCAGTTACTGGTAAGATTTCTCAAACTCTCTCAACAGAATTCTGTGACAGTAGATGTTCCAGAAGGATCCCCAACTGAACACTTCAACCTTATCCGAAGTCCTTCTCTATTTGGTTCTTAGTTGTGGTCAAGGAAGGCTGAACCTTTCAGTTACTGGTAAGATTTCTCAAACTCTCTCAACAGAATTCTGTGACAGTAGATGTTCCAGAAGGATCCCCAACTGAACACTTCAACCTTATCCGAAGTCCTTCTTCATTTGGTTCTTAGTAGGGATCAAGGAAGGCTGAACCTGTCAGTTACTGGTAAGATTTCTCAAACTCTCTCAACAGAATTCTGTGACAGTAGATGTTCCAGAAGGATCCCCAACTGAACACTTCAACCTTATCCGAAGTCCTTCTCTATTTGGTTCTTAGTTGTGGTCAAGGAAGGCTGAACCTTTCAGTTACTGGTAAGATTTCTCAAACTCTCTCAACAGAATTCTGTGACAGTAGATGTTCCAGAAGGATCCCCAACTGAACACTTCAACCTTATCCGTAGTCCTTCTCTATTTGGTTCTTAGTTGGGATCAAGGAAGGCTGAACCTTTCAGTTACTGGTAAGATTTCTCAAACTCTCTCAACAGAATTCTGTGACAGTAGATGTTCCAGAAGGATCCCCCAACTGAACTCTTCAACCTTATCCGAAGTCCTTCTCTATTTGGTTCTTAGTTGTGGTCAAGGAAGGCTGAACCTTTCAGTTACTGGTAAGATTTCTCAAACTCTCTCAACAGAATTCTGTGACAGTAGATGTTCCAGAAGGATCCCCCAACTGAACTCTTCAACCTTATCCGAAGTCCTTCTCTATTTGGTTCTTAGTTGTGGTCAAGGAAGGCTGAACCTTTCAGTTACTGGTAAGATTTCTCAAACTCTCTCAACAGAATTCTGTGACAGTAGATGTTCCAGAAGGATCCCCAACTGAACTCTTCAACCTTATCCGAAGTCCTTCTCTATTTGGTTCTTAGTTGTGGTCAAGGAAGGCTGAACCTTTCAGTTACTGGTAAGATTTCTCAAACTCTCTCAACAGAATTCTGTGACAGTAGATGTTCCAGAAGGATCCCCAACTGAACACTTCAACCTTATCCGAAGTCCTTCTTCATTTGGTTCTTAGTAGGGATCAAGGAAGGCTGAACCTTCAGTTACTGGTAAGATTTCTCAAACTCTCTCAACAGAATTCTGTGACAGTAGATGGTCCAGAAGGATCCCCAACTGAACACTTCAACCTTATCCGAAGTCCTTCTTCATTTGGTTCTTAGTTGGGATCAAGGAAGGCTGAACCTTTCAGTTACTGGTAAGATTTCTCAAACTCACACAACAGAATTCTGTGACAGTAGATGTTCCAGAAGGATCCCCAACTGAACACTTCAACCTTATCCGAAGTCCTTCTTCATTTGGTTCTTAGTTGGGATCAAGGAAGGCTGAACCTTTCAGTTACTGGTAAGATTTCTCAAACTCTCTCAACAGAATTCTGTGACAGTAGATGTTCCAGAAGGATCCCCAACTGAACACTTCAACCTTATCCGAAGTCCTTCTCTATTTGGTTCTTAGTTGTGGTCAAGGAAGGCTGAACCTTTCAGTTACTGGTAAGATTTCTCAAACTCTCTCAACAGAATTCTGTGACAGTAGATGTTCCAGAAGGATCCCCAACTGAACACTTCAACCTTATCCGAAGTCCTTCTCCATTTGGTTCCTAGTTGTGGTCAAGGAAGGCTAATAAATGTGACGTCAAAATCCTACTAGAGCCATTGGAGTTAGCCATTAGACTATTCGATAATAGATTCAAACGGAAGAGATAAAATAGCGGGGCATCCCACCTGCTATTTTCCATAAACCACCTACAACAATAACAATAATAATAATAGGGAAGTGGAGAATATGGGGAAAGGAAGAGTACCCCTGGATACAATCCAATTTATAGCTCAAAAGCAGGTACTCGGGATGGGAAAGATTTAGGAAATAGGGAGAAAGAGAAGTACAGGAGAAGAATAAAAGATAGGCAGACCCTCTTGTGACATTAAGGAATTGGTATTATTGTTTTTATATATATAATGCTTTTAACCTCATATATGGGTCATAGCATCTGTCTCCAAGACTTTTTTCCCTTCAACCTTGTGATTCGAAGTGGCTCGGTGATGGCTACTTCTAGCGACCTCACAGCCGCTATGGGCTATAAAAGCGGCTAGATATCGCCGGGAATAGTTATTCTCTCGCTAGTTTTTGGTCGTTTCCTAGACAAACTTTTTCGGGTCGTCGTGGAGTCGTAATTTCGGCGGCTGGTCATTTCTGGTCCTTTTTAAACGCAGGTCGTCTTCGTTGCTTTTAGTTGTTTGAATAGAAATATTTCGATGCTGATTCGTAAGGTTAAGGAAGTTTGCAAATACTTGATAAGTCGAGAAGTCACTTATGAGCTAAATACAAATGTACTATAGTCAATTCTTTTTAATGAGGCAGATTTGCACCGTCTCGCAGGGTTGCTCTTTTAGCTCGGAGAAAGATTCCTGATCGCTGATTGGTTAGACAAGATGATTCTAACCAATCAGATGGCAGGAAACTTTTCCGAGCTAAAAGGGCACCCCTGAGAGTCAGTGCAAATGCGCCTCATTAAAAAAAATTGAGTATAGTTACTTGAAAATGACATGGACCTTTGGATGAACTTTGAACTTTCACATGTTTACTTCTGGTTTTTATTTTCCTTTCTCTCTCTCTCTCTCTCTCTCTCTCTCTCTCTCTCTCTCTCTCTCTCTCTCTCTCTCTCTCTCTCTCTCTTGCTCTCCGTATGTCTTAAAAATGACATGGACCTTTGCAGGAACTTTTAACTTTCACATGTTTACTTCTGGTTTTATTTTCCTTTCTCTCTCTCTCTCTCTCTCTCTCTCTCTCTCTCTCTCTCTCTCTCTCTCTCTCTCTCTCTCTCTCCATATGTCTTAAAAATGACATGGACCTTTGCAGGAACTTTTAACTTTCACATGTTTACTTCTGGTTTTATTTTCCTTTCTCTCTCTCTCTCTCTCTCTCTCTCTCTCTCTCTCTCTCTCTCTCTCTCTCTCTCTCTCTCTCTCTCTCTCTCTCTTTTGACACGGTTGTTTCCAGTATCATAATTGTCTATTATCAATATCATCTACGGTAGATGAACAAACAAAGACACAAACCTCCCAACAAATGAACATAAAGGCTGAAGGATGAAAGGCAAATCATACAATAAGGATTAATGAATAAATGAAGAACTCAGTCCAAAGATAATGAATAATTCATTCACCAACAGAACAAACCTCTAATTACGTCAGGAGCAATGCAACTCCCATCTCTCATTAAATTGTATTCAATGTTGAGAGCTGTATAAATTTCTCCTTTAATTTGGTATGAGTTCATTTCGTTCTCAAGTGAACCATTTTTTATAGGGTTGACGCTTATTCTGGGAGACAGCCTGCGATTAATGGCTCTGTGGAATGTGATAATGTATTCTATTTGCTGTGTTTTCACAGTTCCAGAATATATTTCCCCAGATACTTTTTAAGTTTGAGAAATGAATTCAAGGGGCAATCACTATCCGGCAACTTTTTCCGGTCCTCTTGTGTTGCCAGGTGTTGCAATGTAAACAAAATATCTGGAGCGTTTCTTTACAGTTCTTGATTTATCAGTGATTCTTATGTAAAAATATGGTCAATGGGCAAATTCCATTTGCTGTATTTTCACAGTTCCAGAATATATTTCCCTAGATACTTTTTAAGTTTGAGAAATGAATTCAAGAGGAAATCACTATCCGGCAACTTTTTCCGGTCCTCCTGAGTTGCCAGGTGTTGCAATGTAAACAAAATGTCTGGAGTGTTTCTTTACAGTTCTTGATTTATCAGTGATTCTTATGTAAAAATATGGTCAATGGGCAAATTCTATTTGCTGTATTTTCACAGTTCCAGAATAATTTTCCCCAGATACTTTTTAAGTTAGAGAAATGAATTCAAGGGAAAATCACTATCCGGCAACTTTTTCCGGTCCTCCTGAGTTGCCAGGTGTTGCAATGTAAACAAAATGTCTGGAGTGTTTCTTTACAGTTCTTGATTTATCAGTAATTCTTATGTAAAAATAGGGTCAATGGGCAAATCTTTAAAGCAAGAGTAAGTAAAGACTCTGCAGTCCTTTATTTTGACCTACCAAAGTCCTTTTCTCAAGCGCTTTTAGTCAGATAAATGTTTGACAGAAATTACTATAGTGCAACATTTGCCTCTCTTGAGTTGCCAGCTATTGCAATATAATTTTTGATTAAAAGGACAGGTTAATATTTTACAGTATTAGCTTTTCCTATTTTTAAAGATTTTTGTATAATAATCACTTTTAGTCTCTCTCTCTCTCTCTCTCTCTCTCTCTCTCTCTCTCTCTCTCTCTCTCTCTCTCACACCGTTTAAGATGAGCTGGGCTGAGCATACATTTCCAACTAGGGACATGTATGATAATAGTGAACGCCAAGACTGGGGGTCGAGTCCCGCCCAAACTTGTTAGTTCCTTTGGTCACTGCAACCTCACCATCCGTCCTCTTTAATCCTACCTTCGGCTCTGACCATGTGTACTTATGGTCAGTCTCTAGGGCATTGTCCTGCTCGATAGGGCAATGTCACTGTCCCTTGCCACTGCCATTCATGAGCGGCCTTTAAAGCCTTTAAAGAGCGCTCCAATACCTCACCATCAAGACCCTGTTGATGTGGACTCATCATTGCAAGGATATGAAAGTGAACTGCGAGAGTTTGTAGAAGCAGTGAAGATAACGTAGTTCGTATTACGGCCAACAGATGTCGTTGTAAAGGTCTTATTGTTTCGGGAAATTGCCACAGAAGATTTTTCCTCTCGGAAGGAGACATTTTGGTTATGAGGGACCGGGAGGAGAATGAGTGAATAAAGAGAGTGATATTGCTTGCGGGATTGTCTCTTCCCAGAGTAATAATCGTATTAATAAGAAGACTTCTTGGTAGAGAACATACTTCCGCCCAGAAGGTTCAGATTGGCGGGAGTAGTGGAGAACATATTTATTATTATTGTTATGATTATCATTATTATTATTATTATTATTATTATTATTACTACTACTAGCTAACCTACAACCCTAGTTGGAAAATAAGGATGCTACAAGCCAAAAGACTCCAATAGGGAAAATAGCAGACGTTTGAAAAGGAAATAAGGAAACAGATAGAATAATGTACCTAATTGTACCCTCAAGCTAGAGAACTCTAACCTAAGAGAGACAGTGGAAGACCATGGTACAGAGGCTATGGCACTACCCAAGACTAGAGAACAATGGTTTGATTTTGGAGTGTCCTTCTCCTAGAAGAGCTGCTTACCATAGCTAAAGAGTCTCTTCTACCCTTACCTAGAGGAAAGTGGCAACTGAACAATTACAGTGCAGTAGTTAACCCCTTGGGCGATGAAGAATTGTTTGACAGAGGAGAAGCTATAAAGAATAGGCCACACTATTCGGTGTATGTGAAAAGAAAACGGAAAATGAGCCGTAACCAGAGAGGTAACTAATTAGTACTATCTGGCCAGTCGAAGGACCCAATAACACTCGAGTGGTAGTATCTCAAAAGGTGGCTGGTACCTTGGCCAACCTACAGTACTTCTACCTACTTCGGCCAAGAAGGTTCAAATTGGCAGATGGATATGATGTGCCAAATGGCTTGAATAAGATGTGTGTATATGTATGTATGTGTGTGTATATATATATATATATATATATATATATATATATATAGATAGATAGATATGTATAACCATATATATATTCTATATATACACACACATATATATATATATATATAATACTGTACAGTATATATATAAATATATATATATATACATATATATATATATATATATATATATATATATATATATATATATATATATATAGATAGATATATATTTACATGAATATATATATATATATATATATATATATATATATATATATATATATATATTCGTGTAAGAAATATTTATTAATAACTGACACTGAAGTTAAGGAAGATGTGCATTTATAACAGATTTAAATTTTCGAGAATATTAAATCTTAATGAGGATAATCTAAAATTTTCATTTTTATATTAGACTATTAGTTAAAGATTTTAACATGTTTGTGGTCTAGCGGGATACATCTAGAGCGAAGAACAGACTTTGATGAAATTTTGTGAGAGATGTTAAAATTATTGCTATTATTAAAATTATTATTAATATGTTTAAGATTATTATGATTATTAAGATTATTATTAAGATTATATAAATGATTAAAATTTTGGAACTCATTACTGAAATTAAAATTGAAATTATTTTTTATCAAAACTAATTTTTCTGGAAAAAAAGATATCTTTAGTAATAATAATGATAATAATAATAATAATAATAATAATAATAATAATAATAATAATAATAATAATAATAATAATAATAATAAAATTTATAGAAAATTATAATAGTAAGTTACTACTAATGATAATTAATAGTAATGTTTGTTAATAATAATAATAATAATAATAATAATAAAATTTATAGAATATTATAATAGTAAGTTACTGCTAATAATAATTAATAGTAATGTTTGTTAATAATAATAATAATAATAATAATAATAATAATAATAATAATAATAATGATATAAATAATATCGGAAGTATTATTGTTTTTATTATTATTATTATTATTATTATTATTATTATTATTTAACATTTATCATTTAAAATTTGATATTTGATATCTAATATTTAATATTTAACATTCAGCATTTAACATTTAACATATATCATATATCTTATATCATATATCATTTATCAATTATTATTATTATTATTATCATTACTAGCCAAGCTAGTGAAGTGAAGAAGAATTGTTAAGTAATCTCAAGTGTGGTCAGGTGTATGAGGACAGAGGAGAATCTATAATGAATAGGCAAGACTGTTCAGTGTAGGAAAAAGGGGAAAAATGAGCCGTAACCAGAAAGAGATTACTAATCTCACCATCATCATCCCTCGAAATAATGAAAAAAATATCTCAAGATCAAATTATTTTTTTTTTCCACAGAATCGAAGAGCAAAGACAAAACACCCCAGCCTCGTAGAAGCGCTTTTTCTGTTCCAGGAATCAAACGCGTATGAAG
>NC_090747.1:61616622-61624122 GCF_036898095.1 Palaemon carinicauda | reverse complement strand
GATATATATATATATATATATATATATATATGTATATATATATATATATAAATATATACATATGAATATATATATATATATATATATATTATATATATTTATATGTACACACATATATATGTATATATATATATATATATATATATATATATATATATATATATATATATATATATATATATATATAATGTTTATATATTCATTCATATACATAGTTAACTGAATTATAAAAAACTATCAGGGAATTTGAACCCACACCCAAAAAAATTAAAAAATAAAATAGAGAGAGAGAGAGAGAGAGAGAGAGAGAGAGAGAGAGAGAGAGAGAGAGAGAGAGAGAGAGAGAGAGAGAGAGAGAGAGAGAGAGAGAATGCAAAATGCATTTTGAGGCATTCAAGAAATTTACATATAAACAGAAAATTGGGATTCGTATCCCACTCTCATCTTGCCTTTATTTGCAAAAAGATATTTTGCAAATATTTTAAAATCTAACTGTATTTTTCATATATATATAAAAAAAAGATCATATAAAAAGAGTTACAATAAGTGACCAGTTCTGTAGTGCTGTTGAAAATAGATTTAATATTGAATATAATAATGTTGATCATTCCAATCTTAGATTTAGACAGAAAATGTTGATAATGATATAATTATTATTATTATTATAATTATTATTATTATTGTTGTTGTTGTTATTATTAATATTATTGTTATTATTATTATCATTATCATTATCATTATTGTTATTATTATTATTATTATTATTATTATTATTATTATTATAATTATTATTATTATTATAATTATAATTTATTATTATTATAATTATAATTTAGCATTATTATAAATATTATTATTATTATAATTATAATTTATTATTATTATTATTATTATTATTATTATTATAATTATTAATATTATAATTATTATTATTATTATTATTACTACTACTACTACTACTACTACTACTTGCTAAGCTATAACCTTATTGGAAAAGCAGGATACAGATTAGGCCGGGGGCTCCAACAGGGAAAATAGCCCAGTGAGGAAAGGAAACAGAAAAATAAAATATTTTAAGAACAGTAACAACATTAAAAGCAAAGACATTATAGGCTACATTGAAGCCTATGTTAGTAACGATATAGTTCATGTCAGCCAAACACATTTAGACAACGGCAAAAATTTACTCTAACATTGACAAAATTAAACTCAAAATTAGGAACATAGACGTCCTCAGGTTTTACATAAAGATCAATCGATTTCTTTTGAAAATTCCAGCTAAGTGATAAAATATTAACGAAATAAACCATAATTAAGCATGTTTATTAAATATATTTTATATTCTAAAACATTTTGAAAAATTATTTTTTATTTTATAACAAATTCTGAAATTCTGTTTAAAGAAACTTAGTTGGGTGCCTGACGTTAAGGAGGAAAATTCCAATTTCATAAATAATGTTAAATAATACCTAGCATATATATATATTATTTGTATATATATATATATATATATATATATATATATATATATATATATATATATATATATACTGTATATATATAAATGTATATATACAGATATATATAAATGTATATATATATATATATATATATATATATATATATATATATATATATATTTATATATATGTGTATACTTATCTATAATATATATATATATATATATATATATATATATATATATATATATATATTTATATATATGTGTATACTTATCTATAATATATATATATATATATAAATATACATAAATATATATATATGTAAATATATATATATATATATATATATATATATATATATATATATATATATATAAATATATATATATATAAATATATATGTATATATATATATATATATATATATATATATATATATATATATATATATATATATATATATATATATATATAGATGGGTCTTGGGTGTTTATAAAATGTACGATTATTTATATGGTCGATTTCAATCCATTATCCTATCACTTGCCACTCGTGGGTAACCATTAAAAGGCATTTTGGCTTTGCATAGTTGCAGGACATAATTACCAATTAATATAATTTCAACTTTTCCAAAGATCACTTACGAGTGTTGTTCAATCACTCGTTGCCTGGAAACTTGTTGTATCTTAAAGATTCTCACCATAGAATATTTCTTTTAGCGATGCAGATTTGCACCGACTCGCAGCGGTGCCCTTTTAGCTCGGAAAAGTTTCCTGATCGCTGATTGGTTGGACGAAATAATTCTAACCAATCAGCGATTAGGAAACTTTTCCGAGCTAAAAGGGCACCGCTGCGAGTCGGTGCAAATCTGCCTTGCTAAAAGAAATGGACTGTAGGTCGTGTTGGGACTGTAGGTCGTGTTAGGTCAGGTCATTTCTGACCATAGGTGCTCAAATGGTAGTAGGTTGGCCAGGGCACTAGCCTGCCCGTTGAGATACTACCGCTAGAGAGTTACGGGGTCCTTTGACTGGCCAGACTGTAATACATTGGATCCTTCTCTCTGGTGACGGTTCTTTCCCTTTGCCTACACATACACACCGAGTAGTCTGGCCTATTCTTTACAGATTCTCCTCTGTCCTCACACACCTGACAACACTAAGATTACCAAAACAATTCTTCTTCACCTAAGGGGTTAACTACTGCACTGTAATTTTTCAATGGCTACTTTCCTCTAGGTAAAGGTAGAAGAGACTCTTTAGCTATGGTAAGCAGCTCTTCTAGGAGAAGGACACTCTAAAATCAAACCTTTGTTCTCTAGTCTTGGGTAGTGCCATAGCCTCTGTACCATGGTCTTCCACTGTCTTGTGTTAGAGTTCTCTTGCTTGAGGGTACACTCGGGCACACTATTCTATCTAATATCTCTTCCTCTTGTTCTGTTAAAGTTTTTTATAGTTTATATAGGAAATATTTATTTTAATGTTGTCACTGTTCTTAAGATATTTTTTTTCCTTGTTTCCTTTCCTCACTGGGCTACTTTCCCTGTTGGGGCCCTTGGGCTTATAGCGTCCTGCTTTTCCAACTAGGGTTGTAGCCTAGCATTTGATAATAATAATAATAATAATAATAATAATAATAATAATAATAATATACAGCAAGTGGGTTTGCCCCTATCTTTCCTTCTCTCGTTTTCCTGAGTTATATCTGCATTGAGAAACCTATCTGAAATCCTAAGCTTTAGGGTTGTGGTGATCAATGTGGTAACGTCCCTGACTGGCGAATGCCAGGCTGGGGTTCGAGTCCCGCTCAAACTCGTTAGTGTCTTTGGTCGCTGTAATCTCACCACATCCTTGTGAGCTAAGGATGAACGTTTGGGGGAGCCTATAGGATTATCTACTGAGTTATCAGCAGCCATTGCCTGACCCTCCTTCGTCCTAGCTAAGGTGGAGAGGGGGCTTATGCGTTGGTCATATGTATGTATATATGTCGCTGTCCCTTGCCTCCGCCATTCATGAGCGGCCTTTAAACCTTAAAGAAATCTATATACGAATCTGAAATATCAGCTGAGGTGAATTAAAATCCGACAACAAAGAAGAAAGACCAAAATAACAAAGGCGAGAGAACGCAATCATTGTTGACTGAATGTGTTTACAGCCAATTATAACAAAGGGCTTTGACAACGGCCTTCCACTGAGCTACCTCAAAAATACTCATGAAAGGGATTATCATAACAAAGTCAAAGGTAATATATGTACATATCATTTTAAAAGGCATTGTGGGGCAGTGGGTACCGGGGGAGGCTATCGGGAGGGGGTGAGAAAAGAGATATTTTTTATATTGGGGGGCCGGGGGAGGGGGGTTGAAGGGTATTAGAAGGAAGAGCAACGCTCTTTGAGATTGAGGGTAAAGGTTTAGGGAGGGGAAGGGGAGCTTATTAGATAGGGGGTGGGCAGAAAAGCAGAATGTAGGGAGTGAATAGGAATGGGAGTAAGAAACGTAAGGAGAAAAAGGCCAGGAAAATAAAGATTGGAGGAGAAGAGAGGCATAGAATCGTGAATTTAGGGAGACGAAGAAAACCATAGGAACAGAAGTGGAGCAGATAAGGAAAGTCTCCTAGACAAGGGAAGGAATGGGATAATCTACGAAGGAGGGAGAATGGGAGATGCAAGGAGAAAAGTCCCTGAGTCAGAACATTAATAAAAACAATGTTTTTGTAGCAAAGGGGACAGTGTAGAAAAGAGCATTCAATAGAGGACCGAGTCCTTGTTTTGAAAGGTGTTGCTATAAAGAAAGGATAGCTGTAGGGTTAAAGAGGGATGAGATTTTCATAGATGTGGAGTTAAATAAGGATGTGTTGAACCTTTGATAGGGAGAAATGGAGTAGGGAGAAGTCCCCCCATAACTAGTAATGAAATGGAACAACTAAGAATTGAGAAAATTATCTTTTTTGGAGTTTAGACATTCAATATAACGAAGGTAAGCCCTGTGGGGTGGGGTTTGACGGTGGGAGTGGGGATGAAAGAGGTTTCAAAGTTTTGGAGAAATACTTTTTATTCAATGAGGGATCAGAATGGCTCCCTGCACACAAGCGAAATGGAGAGGCGACATTTTCTTCACACGAGGATTAATGAGGTGACGCTCGCTTAACACCAGCGGATTGATGAGGCAACGCTCGCTTCACACGAGCAGATTGGTAAGGTGACGTTCACACAAGCGGATTGGTGAGGTGCTCGCTTCACACCAGCAAATTGATGAGGTGACGCTCGCTTCACACGAGCGGATTGATGAGGTGAGTCTCACTTCACACGAGCGGATTGATGAGGTGACACTCACTTCACACGAGTGGATTGGTGAGGTGACGCTCGATTCACACAAGCAGATTGGTGAGGTGATGCTAGCTTCACATGAGCGGATTGATGAGGTGACGCTCGCTTCACACGAGCAGATTGATGTGACGCTCGCTTCACACGAGCAGATTGATGTGACGCTCGCTTCACATGAGCAGATTGATGTGACGCTCGCTTCACATGAGCAGATTGATGTGACGCTCGCTTCACATGAGCAGATTGATGTGACGCTCGCTTCACACGAGCGGATTGGTGAGGTGACGCTCGCTTCACACGAGCAGATTGATGTGACGCTCGCTTCACATGAGCAGATTGATGTGACGCTCGCTTCACATGAGCAGATTAATGTGACGCTCGCTTCACATGAGCAGATTGATGTGACGCTCGCTTCACATGAGCAGATTGATGTGACGCTCGCTTTACACGAGCGGATTGGTGAGGTGACGCTCGCTTCACACGAGCAGATTGATGTGACGCTCGCTTCACACGAGCAGATTGATGTGACGCTCGCTTCACACGAGCAGATTGATGTGACGCTCGCTTCACACGAGCGGATTGATGCTGCGCGGATTGTATACCAGTGAAGATTCACATGCTGGCTGCTCGAAAGAATTTCCGAGCGACAATGATTTACTAGTCACGTGCACTGCTAGCCTGCAAGGTTCCAGTGTAGTGGATTATGAAAACAACGAAGCCGCTCGGGGTAAATCCTCTCGTGTGAAGTCCTGTCTCCAAACGAGCGAAAATATTTCTGTACGGGAAAAATCCGCTTGTGTGAAGCGAGCTCAGTCAGAGGTATGTTTGAACCTCCTTTCTTGAGTGAAGGAATTGAAATAGATGGCAGAGCCAAGAAAAACAATCTTTCACTCCTAACCAGGAGTGAAGGAGTAGGAAACGGAGAGCTAGCCGAGGGCTTCCTTATTTCAAAGTGAAGGAGTTAAAGGAAGGGCAGACAATTGGGGAAACTAAGACATCCCTGTTAAAGAGGGAAGGGGTTAGGGTCAGGGGGAGACTTGGGTGAGGGGAGAGAGCTGCCAGGGGTAGTGGAATATCCCTTCTTTTATCAGACAACAGGTGACTGAATAGCATTCTTACACAGAGAGGTCACGATCGTCTAGCCTATTATTCTCTCTCTCTCTCTCTCTCTCTCTCTCTCTCTCTCTCTCTCTCTCTCTCTCTCTCTCTCTCTCTCTCTCTCATGAAAGACAAGCAAAGCGTCCCAGAGATTAGTGAATGTGATCAAGACTGATATTACTGTCAACAAGAAATTTTTCATAAATGACTCATTTAAAGTTACGGATGGGCAAATAAAAAAATAACGGTTCGTTGGATGCGATATTATTCTACGGACAAACAAGACTGATGAAAAAAAAATGTTTCTAGGCATTTTGGGTTTGAATAGGCTTCAATTGAAAGTTTCTGGTTACAAAGGCTGTTTTGATATGTTTAATGCAAGCGGCGTCAAGTCGAACGACGTCTCTCTCTCTCTCTCTCTCTCTCTCTCTCTCTCTCTCTCTCTCTCTCTCTCTCTCTCTCTCTCTCTCTCTCTCTCTCTCTCTCTCTCTCATCAAGTACACAAACACCCACACGCTTATGATTTCCAAGTAACATTTTACCTGTTTATTACCTCCGCCAAGGAGGTTATATTTTCGAGTGGGTTTATTTATCTTTTTGGGCTCAAGCCATGTCGTCCAGATGGAAGGTTCCTTCAGTAGCTTCCTAAGGGTAGATATGACTACAGTAGATATACCCAGAGAATTAAACTAAAGGTTTCACAGAATTCTAACTTCTGGTGCGAGTACCCATAAGGTTTCCCTTTAGGATATCGTATAAGAACAGGGGACGTATGCTTGACACGTATTTATTTGTCTGTGACTTTGTGAACAGGATTACGTGATAAATATTCGATGGATTTTGAGGAAATTTACACCACAGACAGAATTTAAATCATGGACAAATTGAATTTTTCAGATCTAGATTTTAGAACCGGATTTTGAGTTTTTCGCCATTTTAATAACATCAAAACAAATTGACGGATTTTGGATATTTCCACCACAGATAGATTTTCCATGGACGACTCCATTAACCGTCAGAGATGATCCAGTTTTGAATCCGGAGTCTGGTTTATTTGTTTTGGTTGTGTCTGTCTGTCTCTATGCTGGATCACGTCAATATTTCTCGATAGATTTTGAAAAGATTTTCACCACAGATAGACCTTAGGTCATGGACGACCCCATTAAATTTTGGAGATGATCCGTATCCAGATTCTAAATAAGGAATTGCATTTTTTCGCCATTTTAAAGATAACATCAAAACGAATTGACGGATTTGACATTGTCCACCAGAGGTTAATCTTAGGTCATGGACTACTCCATTAACAATTTGGACGTCATTTGGATCAGGACCAGAAGTCTATAGCCGATGCAAATCGAATGTCTTTCTTATTGTGTCAACGTCACCCTTGTTTTTGTTATTATTATTATTATTATTATTATTATTATTATTATTATTATTACCTCAGCCAAGGAGGTTATAAATTGCCAATTCACGATAAACAAGTTTTTATATATATATTTTTTTTTGTCACTTGTCTTTGTTATTATTATTATTATTATTATTATTATTATTATTATTATTATTATTATTATTATTATTACCTCAGCCAAGGAGGTTATAAACTGTCAATTCACGAT
>NC_090747.1:61596622-61611622 GCF_036898095.1 Palaemon carinicauda | reverse complement strand
TTCTTCTTCTCCTCCTTTTTATCTCTGCATTTCTCTTCTCTTCTTCTTCTTCTCCTCCTCCTCTTTATCTCCGCATTTCTTTCTTCTTCTTCTTCTTCATCATCATCATCATCATCATCTCCTCCTCCTCCTCCTCCTCCTCCTCCTCCTATTTATCTCCGCATTTCTCTCTTTTTCTTCTTTCTTTTCTTCTTCTCTTCCTTTTTATCTCCGCATTTCTCTCGTCTTCTTCTTCTTCTTCTTCTTCTTCTTCTTCTTCTTCTTCTTCTATTTTTATCTAGACGTTTCTTTCTTCTTCTTCTCCTCCTCTTCCTCTTTTTATATCCCCATTTCTCTCTTCTTCCCTCATTCCACGCTTACCAAGGATCCCCGGATGCAGGGAGTCGTAGTCATTATCTCTCCCGAGTTCCTCATCCTTGGCGATCGTTGCCAGACGCCTCAATTTGTTTTATTTATCGCTTACCGATGCGTTAATGGACGCCCGGTTAAAGTTTTTGATTTTATGGAGTGGTCCGGGGACTTGTGGTTATTAATGCATGTGTAATTGAGTGAGAGAGAGAGAGAGAGAGAGAGAGAGAGAGAGAGAGAGACTTCGTATGACTTGATAACCTTATTTCTTTCATTGATTATTCTCTGTCCTTAAACAAGACGCCATATTTTCTTGTTCCTCTTCATGAGTAATTGGAATGTCGTTTCTTCGTAAACTTTGGTCGTTTCCAATAACAACAGCCATTCTTCGTGTTTCCCTCGATATTGTATATCCATTTTAAGCCAAATTGTGCTTGCATCTTAATATAGTTTTTGTTGTTATTGTTCTAGATATTAAGTTTTCTTCTTCATATAAATATATGTATATACGTTCGCTACATTGCAGACACCTTTGTGAGAGACCCCTCAACCGAATATATTAATGAAATTTGTAGGGCTTTTCGAGGAATACAGCTCTCTGAGATTCAGGATAGAAAATCAGGACAACGTCAGCCTTCCCTTTCTGGATGTCCTGGTCTCAGCTGCTGAGTTTGGTTTTGATATCACTGTCTATACGAAGCCCTTGAACCTAGGACTTTGCTTGAATGGTGATAGTGAATGTCCCACTAGGTATAAGACTTCCACCTTCCGAGCCTACTTTCATTGGGCCCTCTTCCATTGTTCTTCCTCGAAGGAGACCCACACGGATCTGGGTAGAATTACCCAGGTCCTCGTGAACAATGGTTACTCTAACAGGCAGGTTGATAGAGGTGTCAAACAGGCCATGGACTGCTGGTACGAGGCCGAGCCCAGCAGTGAGAGCATGCCTTCAAGAGTTAACTTATACTTCAAAGACACCATGCACAGCTAGTATCATCAGGATAAGAAGGCCTAGAGGGATATCGGCAAGAACTACGTCATGCCCATACAAGAGGACTCTGATATCAACTCTATTATATACTATCAGACAATGAGGGCAAAGTCACACATTATGAAGAATAGCCCAGCCAGCCCCGTTGTTTATTCCTACAAATGCTCAGTCCGTGGATGCTGCAGCTATTACATTGGAATGACAATGATGAGACTTTCGAAAAGGTTGTCCTGCCACGCTCGACAGACGCCATCAAGATACATCAAGATGCAGTGGCCGGAATATCAGAAGACTTGGGATCCTTTAGGCCCTGCTCATCCAATGACCTGGAAACTGTGACGATGCCGACGACAACAACCAGTGGTCCGGCAGCTTGCCTGCAACTGAGACTCTCCCGACAAGCATCTCGTCCAACTGGCAAGAAACACGGAAATCCCGAGTTCTGGATTCTCAGTGACCATACAGTTTGCCTGACTCCGAGTCTGGCTTAGGCAGTACCTTGACCAATCATCATGCACCACAGGTACCCTCATCTGGACCCACCCAAGCCCTTACTCCACCCAACTTCGACAAACTTGAGTGGAATAGCTGCCTGACTGTGATGGAACCCCTTTCAGCGAGCGCCTCAACCAATGGGAGGGCAGCAGTTCCGCCCACGAACACCAAACACCAGTGTCCGACATGACGAGCCAACCAGGCCATATAAATCAAGCCAGATCTACATCTTTCCAGACAGACATTGCCTGACGTTGAGAGGAGACACCCCCACCCCACCCTGTGGTAATGCTCAGCAGCTGAGCTTTATTGTACCAACTTAGACAAATTTACTTTTTAGTAAAATTATAGATTTTTGCTATGTATTTTTCACCTCCCTGCTATTGACAAATATAGCACAGTTACTGACGGAATGCAGTACAGAAAGAAAAATTAAAATACGAACAATTGAAAAGCTCAATTGTAAAATTAACGCTAGTGAGGTAGCGATTATCTTTAAAATGAGGGCATGCTACAGAAATATTACTACTATTGTTATTATAATTATCATTATTTTTATTATTATTATTATTATTATTATTATTATTATTTGTGCTTGAGATTAAATTATCATTACCAATGTCACTACTACTACTACTACTACTACTATTATTATTATTATTATTATTATTATTATTATTATTATTATTTTATGAATCCATATGCATATATATATATATATATATATATATATATATATATATATATATATATATATATATATAGAGAGAGAGAGAGAGAGAGAGAGAGAGAGAGAGAGAGAGAGATAACTTCTCCCCTGACAAATGATTCTCCCTCTGACACCAAGTATTGCAGTGCAAATAGTTTTCCTTTCTTGCAGAACCAAGACTGAAGTAATAAGCGATTCAAGTTACTCTCTTGAATAGTCTTCATTAAGATCTTAGAAGCTAATTACCATACCAGATCTCATTACCTAATGTAATCTCGTCGTAACTTAGACCCCAATGACTTGAAATTATCTTTAATTATCTTAAATTATCTTCAAACAAAGCTCGGGTTTAAAGGTGATTGACTTGCTTAGTGCCCACGAGAAATATTCTTTTTTTTAACCAAGTCTTTTCATTGACTATGTTCGAGGTCAGATATAAATTGGTACATTATCGTAATTAATTTTGTTTTTTTGCCGTCTTTAGCCCAAGAATAATAAGCAGTACATTCTGGAGACAGGGAAATTGGTGGTATCAAGTTTCCCTTGTAATTTGCGTATATAATTCAAACTACCTTTTTGATTAACATATTTTTACTATTTGTAGGAAAATCTTATATAGTTTCCCTTAGTTAACGATGAAATATATTTTATCATTATCACAGTTATTATTATTATTATCATTATTATTATTATTATTATTATTATTATACAGTAGAATCATTCAGAGTCAACATATGAAAACGGGAAAGCTTGGTCCGTAGACTTCAATCAAATGTTGACAATCTTCATTGGCGGAGTTCTGATATCTCTAATTGCTCTTTCTACTTGTTGTTGTTGTTGTTGTTGTTATTATTTGTTAATCACAGTGTAATTAGGAATGGTCCCTAGTGCTCCTTTGATTATTGGCACCACTTCTTCCTGGATATTCCATTGACTTCTAAGTTCAATTCACAGGTCATTTTACTTTTTTTATTTTTTCTCTCTCTCCTTATCTTCCACTTTTGAGTTCCACTGTACTGTGACATCTATGAGTGGTACTTTTTTCGTTGCTTTTTCGACTAGAAGGACGTCTGGTCGTTGTCTTGTCGACCAGAGGGACATCTGGTCGTTGCCTTGTCGACCAGAAGGACGTCTGGTCGTTGTCTTGTCGACTAGAGGGACATCTGGTCGTTATCTTGTCGACTAGAGGGACGTCTTGTCGTTGTCTTGTCGACCAGAGGGACGTCTGGTCGTTGTCTTGTCGACCAGAGGGACGTCTGGTTGATATGCTTGCGTCACCCTGTTCCTCCTTATTCAGCAGTGCCAGAGTAGTTTAGCCTGATCATTTTAAACCACAGCTTGAGTTTGACGTTCGTACCATTTATTGTTGTTGCATTGTATTTGATATTTTCTACACGGACTCCATTGGAGAGCTTTAGCCTCTGTATCATGTCGTTTCATCTATTGATTCTAACAAGTGTTGATAATCATTCACTGGCAATGTGGTTGATGGTTTCTTCTTTTGCCAAACATTTCGTGCACTTTGACAATATGTTTTTCCCGTCAATAGCTCTTTAAATATAATCTTGTTCTTAAAGCTGATATTGTGCTGCCATTATCATCGCTCCAGTTTCTTTCGTAAGTTCTCCTCTCTGTATTCTTGTCAGGTTTCCTTGCTGGCCAAGTCTTCAGTTTGCTTCAGGAATTGCCAATGCATTCTTTTTCTTTGCCTTTTTTTGTTTTTGTTTCTTTTTTTCCTGTTCTTTCCTTATACACTTCTGGGTCTTCCTCCTCTTTTATCAAGTCTTCTTTTTATATCATTATTATTATTATTATTATTATTATTATTATTATTATTATTGTTGTTGTTGTTGTTGTTATACAATCAACCGGAACCACTTGGCCAAATCGTTACGAAATATGTTTTCATAACATAAGTATTCATATAACAAGAAGGCCATGTATAAGAAACAAAATAAAATGATAAAATAAACGATAAAAATGATAACTTAGAAGACAAAATCAAATCGGTAAGAACAAGTAGACAAGTGAATTGGTATTAATATATATAAATGGATATTATAAGCGATATTGTCTTTAAAATTACCTGATAAAAAGATTATCATTTATTAACATCAGCTCACAATAGACAACACAAATATAACCAAATCAAGTTATGCCGCTAACTCGCGACTCCTTAAGGCTGTTGCAACCGTCTTAAGCCCAAACGACAAGTTATTCCATCATTCAATTGTATTTCAATTATTATTACTATTATTATTATTATTATTATTATTTTTATTATTATTATTATTTTTATTATTATTATTATTATTATTATTATTATTTTTATTATCATTATTATTATTATTTTTATTATTATTATTATTATTTTTATTATTATTATTATTATTATTATTATTATTTTTATTACTATTATTATTATTATTATTTTTATTATTTTTATTATTATTATTATTATTTTTATTATTTTTATTATTATTAATATTTTTATTATTATTATTATTTTTATTTTTATTATTATTACTGTTATTATTATTATTATTATTTGTATTTTTATTACTATTATTATTATTATTATTATTATTATTATTATTATTAATTTTATTATTAGCCAAGCTACAACCCTACTTGGAAAAGCAGGATGCTATAAACCCAAGGACCCCAACAGGGAAAATAGCTCAGTTAGGAAAGGAAATCAGGAAATAAACTAAAAGAGAAGTTTAAAAAAAAATCCGTTTTGTCTGAAGAATGGAATTCAGGATCTCTCTACCTACCTCTGTGTTCCCCAATTCCTATAACCTGCCCTTTTTTTAAATGGCGGTTTCCCATATCATCTTTCTATTAATTGATTATGGGAATCTCTTTAAAGGCCTAAGCCCTTCTTAGGACTCATTATTATTACTACTACTACTACTACTACTACTACTACTACTACTACTACTACTACTACTACAACCCTAGTTTGAGAAGCAGGATGCTATAAGCCCAAAGGCTCCATCAAGGAAAAATTATGGAAATAAAAGAAACGAGAGAAATAATAGACAGTCAGATAACATTGTATTTTCCCTTTAGTTAGTTAGTCTTTTAGTCTATATGAACATTTATCATTGTTAAAATAATGAATTTAAAACTACAATAGCCACATATGGTTTTCGAAACCCTTTCTTCATTTGTTACCCATGATAGGCCTAACTAGTTAATTATCCTGGTTTTTAAAGCTAATCGTTGAGGGTAAGGCTTGAATAGGCCTCATTTCCTCTTGAAAACAAAACACTTTTGTTAAGAATCAAAACAGTTTCTCCTATAAGAGCTCCAATAGGCCTACAGCTCTTGTTAACTGATCAGATCTCCTTCCGTTTGTTAATTATGGACGATAAGACGATTATATACCTGAGCCTTGCTGTATATGAATTCCATTTTCCACTGGTTAAACATGATGGCTGCCTTAGGCCTAAATGCCTATTAGTATTAAGGCATAATAGGAGGTAAATATCATATAATTTTCTATAAACTCCCACGAGATATTCAATGGAGGCTTCGTAGTTCCTTGGGACAGAATGGGTGTAAAATTTCAAAAGTTAAGACCGAAAAACATTTTAAAAGGGAAACAAACACAAGAACACAATTAACCTAAGGCTCCTCACCTTACCTAACGTAGGAGCCGTATCCTTATCAACTTAAATACCGGAGGGCTACGTCCACCTAAACTCAGGTTCCTCACCTAACCTAACGTAGGAGCCGTATCCTTATCAACTTACCTACCGGAGGACTACGTCCACCTAAACTTAGGTTCCTCACCTAACCTAACGAAGGAACCGTATCCTTATCATCTTACCTACCGGAGGGCTACGTCCAACTAAACTCAGGTTCCTCACCTAACCTAACCTACTTCTCAAGCCTGTTTTTCTTCCCTACTGGCTTCACTGCTAGCAAGGTAGCACAATATTTCATAAATCTTAAAACTTACTTCATATTATCGTTATTCAGACCGAAATAAACAATGACTTCCTCTAAATTGGAACCGATTTGGCAAAAGTAAGAAAGTTTATACCTGTCCATCCAAATATATTCAACCATATTCCATTTTAAAGAACCTAATCTAGAGTATGTTGGTATCATTCCAAAAATCTCTTTGAAGAACCTAAGTTAGATTATTCCAAAAAAATTTTGTGCCATTCCAGAATTTGAGCTTAGTGCTTCCAAAACCCCTGTTGGCCACATTCCAGAACCTAAACTTGATGCTTCCAAAAACACTCTTCGTCCCATTCCAGAACCTGAGCTTTATGCTTCCAAAAGCTCTGTTGGTCCCATTCCAGAACCTAAGCTTTATGCTTCCAAAAGCTCTGTTGGTCCCATTCCAGAACCTAAGCTTTATGCTTCCAAAAGCTCTGTTGGTCCCATTCCAGAACCTAAGCTTTATGCTTCCAAAAGCTCTGTTGGTCCCATTCCAGAACCTAAGCTTTATGCTTCCAAAAGCTCTGTTGGTCCAATTCATAAACCAAAGCTTTATGCTTCCAATACCTATGTAAGTCCCATTCCAGAACCCAAGCTTTATGCTTCCAAAAGTTCGGTTGGTCCAATTCCAGAACCAAGGCTTTATGCTTCCAAAACCTATGTAAGTCCCATTCCAGAACCTGAGCTTTATGCTTCCAAAAGTTCTGTTGGTCCTATTCCAGAACCAAAGCTTTATGCTTCCAAAAGCTCTGTTGGTCCCATTCCAGAACCTAAGCTTTCTGCTTCCAAAAGCTCTGTTGGTCCCATTCCAGAACCTAGACTTTATGCTTCCAAAACCTCTGTTGGTCCCATTCCAGAACCTAAGCTTTATGCTTCCAAAAGTTCTGTTGGTCCCATTCCAGAACCAGAGCTTTATGCTTCCAAAATCTATGTTGGCTCCATTCCTGAACCAAAGCTTTATGCTTCTAAAACCTGTGTAAGTCCCATTCCAGAACCAAGGCTTTATGCTTCCAAAACCTCTGTTGGTCCCATTCCAGAACCCAAGCTTTATGCTTCCAAAAGTTCTGTTGGTCCAATTCCAGAACCCAAGCTTTATGCTTCCAAAACCTAGGTAAGTCCCATTCCAGGGATCCTCTGTCATAACAGACCTCAAAATCCCGCTGACTTTCGTGTCATTTCTTGACGTGGTATGCGAGTTGGTCAGGATGCCAGAGGGGAGTCATTTCGAACCAGACCAAAATGTCCCTCATTCAGATGTCAGGGGGAAGGATTAACAAACGTCAATATACAGTTCAGTTAATTGTAGTACCTTTGTCTGTATGTGTGTTTGTGTGTGTCTGTATTGTGTCTATGTATGTGCCTGTATCAAAATAGAAGAGTTTGAGGATGTAAATCAAAAACAATAACGCTATAAACCCCAACAACAACACGTTAGGGAGTAAGAAACAGAAGAGAAGCGATCTCGTTCTTAAGTGGTAGAGCGCGTTATTGCTTTTCGATATTACGAAAAATGGACGTTGCGTGTTTGAGCGAGACAGGGAAAAACCGATTAAAAATTCACAGGCTATTTTCCTTTTTCCCATTTTACGTGTTTTCTTCCTGCTTTTTTTCCACATTTTCCTGGTCTAAGACTTGTTTTCCTCTCGCTTTTTCCTCATTTTTCTGGGGCTAAGATATTGGGAGTGTTAAGATGGCGGTTGTAATATTGAAAGTTAATTTTGCCAATTCCGTCTTTATTATTGACATATCTATGATCATTTCAGTTGTTGTTCTTTTTGTTTGTTTCCTTCATAGGAATGCTATTCCGGTCTTTTATCTATAATCCTCTTATTATGACTTTTACTTTTGATTTGTCATTATTATTTCAACCAACGAAGATTTAAGTGTAGGCCTATTTGTTTCCACCTTGGCTAAACATCTTGAGAATGGGTAAACAGAACTATAAATACTCTCTCTCTCTCTCTCTCTCTCTCTCTCTCTCTCTCTCTCTCTCTCTCTCTCTCTCTCTCTCTTATATATATATATATATATATATATATATATATATATATATATATATATATATATATATAGAAAACTTATAATTTAATATTTACAAATATAAGAAAGAATAGCAAGGTGTTACGAAATCATGGTGGAAATGGGTTGATTTCGACTCCAAGGACATGATGAAAACAATATAATTTTCTTTGACCACGAAAAGTCCCTAACACTTGTAACCTCACGCCAAATATTATCAAGGAACCTTAGGAAGTCTTTGGAGTCTAAATTTGAAAGATAAATGGTCAAAGTGAAGCAGAAAGGAGTCTCCAATTTGGTCTTCATTTTACAAAAGATGGTTTCACCTTCTTGGAGAAGGGTGAAGACGAATGACTTTATTAACTCGATTAATCGAGTATGAAATTGATCATATGTGGCAGAGAGAGAGAGAGAGAGAGAGAGAGAGAGAGAGAGAGAGAGAGAGAGAGAGAGAGAGAGAGAGAGAGAGGTGGAAGAGAAACAAGGAAAGGAGAAAGAGGGAATGGCGAGCTGACAAAGATGTATATGGAGAGTGAGAGGAATAAAGTGGTTCCTTAATTGCATGATAGATTCCTCTTATATTGATAGATGATCCGGCAGGTGAATAGATAGGAATTGATATCAGTATGCACAGTATGTGATTAACAAGTGGAAAAGGGAGGGGTTGAGCAGTTAGAATTATCATTTGTAAATTGAACGAGAGAGAGAGAGAGAGAGAGAGAGAGAGAGAGAGAGAGAGAGAGAGAGAGAGAGAGAGAGAGAGTCACCTATAATGTTAAGGTCTTACAAATCGGCAAACAGATGTTTTAATACTGTTTTGAAACGGATATTCGCAATTTCAGACATCACCAGTCAGATCATTCCATCAAAGCATCAAATATTTTATTCATATGCATAAAACTAACTGGTTTATTCAGAGAACTCTCCCATCCAAACAAATTCGTCGGCTGGAAAGGAAAAATAATCTTTCCCCTCCAGAGAGACGTGACTTTCCTACGGCCTCTTCCAGCACCCGAATTATATTTAGTTTTTCAACTCTTCTCTTGAATCCGGGTCAGTTTAAGGTTATAAAAAGAGATGGCAGGTTTGCCCTTATCAAAGGAAGGAAAATAAAACCTCTTGATGTGTTCCAGAATAGGAAGGGAACGTCAATGGCAGATTCTGCGAGTCATAACAGTTTCAGGAGGTAGAGGTTCCTGGGTTTCTAGAAATCTGACAGGTCCTGGATCACTTGAACATCCAGAATGCTAGATTATACACAATCCATGCAGACTCTTATTTACTAGCAGTTGATGGGATACCAGACATCCTCAGCGTTCCCTGAAACTCCAACATGGTTCCCATCCTCCTTGCCCCTTGAAACTCCAACATGGTCTTAATCCTTCCTGTAATCTTAAACCCCAACATGTTCCTAATCATCCCTGTCCCCTGGAACCTCAACGTTGTCTTAATCCTTCCTGTTCCTTAAAACCCCAACATGGTCTCCATCCTCCATTTTCCTTGAAAACCGAACATGGCTCTAATCCTTCCTGTCGCCTTAAACCTAAACATAGTCCCAATCATCCATGTTTGTTGAAGCCCCAACATGTTCTTAATGCTTCTTGTCTCCCTAAATCACAACATTGCTCCCATCCTCCATGCTCCTTGATAACCCAACATGATTCTATTCCTTCCTGTTCCCAGAAATCCCAACATGGTTCCCATCCTTTATACCTATGAACCCCTAGTATGGTCCCAATCCTCCATATTCCCTAAAATCCCAACGTGGCACCCATCCTTCATACTTATGAAACCTTAGAATGGTCCCCATCCTTCATACTTTTGTAATCCAGCCCAGCATGATCTCCATCCTCTATACTCCCTGGAACCCCAACATGGTCCCCATCCTTCATACTTCTGAAACCCCAGCATGGCCCCCATCTTCCTTATTCCATGAAACACCAACATGGTGTCCCTCCTCCATGTCCACTGGAACCCCAAAATGGTTCCATCATTCATACTTTTGAAACGACAGCATGATATCCATCCTCCATATTCCCTGAAATCCAAACATGTTCCCCATCCTTCATTCTTTTCAAACCCTAGTATGGTCCTAATCCTCCATGTTCCCTGAAACCCCAACATGGCTCCCATCCTTCATACCTCTGAAACCCCAGCATGGTCTCCATCCTCACATTCCTTGAAATCCCAACATGATCCCCATCCTCCATATCCACTGGAACCTCAACATGGTTCCTATCCTTCATACTTCTGAAACCCCAACATGGTTCCCATCCTTGACTCCCCTGAAACCCGAGTATAGTCCCAATCATCCATGTTCTCTGAAGCCCCAACATGGCCCCCACCCTTCATACCTCTGAAACCCCAACATAGTCCCCATCCTTAATACCTTTGAAATCTAGCATGTACCCGTCCTACATATCTGGTAAAACCCTATTATTGTCCCCATTGTTTGAATTACAGCGGTCCTTACTCCTGAGGATATTATCAGCCACACACTCCTTGAAACCGATCTTGGTACTTACTGATCCTGTTCCTAGAGTTCCAAAGGTCCCCAAACCCTTGGGTTTCAGCAGTCTGTAATCTTTTTGAATTGAGGAAGGCCCCACTTCCTGGAGACCAATGAACTCTTCACTTCTGCAATACCAGGAATACCCAGTACCTGGAAAAACATTCTGCTATCAATTTCTGGAATACCAAGTGTCCTTACCACCTAACAATACATTCGACTATTATATATACCTCTTAACACAAAAACTCCCTATTCCACCTGAAATCTTGTCCTTTTCATTTTGCAATTCCAGGAGCTCCCGGAGCAAAGAAATTCAACGGTCCCATAAAATACTAGAGGACCCGTCTCCTTTGTCTCTTGGAATTCGACGGTCTCCATTACATTTCTGTCCACCAGAAGGCTCCTAACCAAAACCTTACCTCTCTGATCCAGGAGGCCTCCTGGCCTCCTGGAGGACCAGGTGACCTAACCGCCTAGAAGACCAGAGGACCTCCTAACCACCTGGAAGACCAAGTGACCTCCTAACCACCTGGAAGACGAGGGGACATCCTAATCACCTGGAAGACCATGTGACCCCCTAACCACCTGGAAGACCAGGTGACCTCCTAACCACCCGGAGGACTAGGGGACGTCCTAACCACCTGGAAGACCATGTGACCTAATAACTACCTGGAAGACCATGTGACCTCCTAACCACCTGGAAGACCATTTGACCTCCTAATCAACTGGAAGACCATTTGACCTCCTAATCACCTGGAAGACCATTTGACCTAATCACCTGGAAGACCAAGGGGTCCTCCTAGCCTCCTGAAAGATAAGGGGACCTCCTAGGCTCCTGAAGGACAAGGGGACCTCCTAGCCTCTTGGAAGACCAGGGGACATGCTATCCATTTGAAGACCAAGGGACCTCCTAGCCTCCTGAAAGACAAGGGCACCTCCTAGCCTCCTGAAAGACAAGGGGACCTCTTAGCCTCCGGAAAGACAAGGGGACCTCCTAGCCTCCGGAAAGACAAGGGGACCTCCTAGCCTCCGGAAAGACAAGGGGACCTCCTAGCCTCCGGAAAGACAAGGGGACCTCCTAGCCTCCGGAAAGACAAGGGTACCTCCTAGCCTCCTGAAAGACAAGGGGACCTCCTATCCTCCTGGAAGATTAGGGGACCTCCTAGCCTCCTGGAAGACCAGGGGACCTCCTGGCTCCCTGGAATCTAACCCTCCACCCTACCCTTCCCCCTCCCCTCCCCCTGAATCCTCCTGGTCGTAATATTCCCCCTGGTCGTAATATTCCCCCCTCACTTATTGATTATCGATGTATGCAACGGCCTTTGGCTTTTCATTGTAGCCCAGTTTACCAAAATCTATTTTACCTGAACATTTCGTTACTCAATTTCATGTCTCACTTTGATGTTCATAGGAACCCCCGGCTTTGCCGTTAAACTTTTTTTTCGTCCTCTATCGTTTATGAATTCGTTTTCGGTGATTTTTTGATTCCTTCCATTCAGGGCAGCGTTCGACCTCCCCAGTGTCTGCTGTCCGGAGGTCTCGGCGTTTGTATCTTTTATCTTTCCAGTCCTTCCAGTCTTTGCTCATTCCAGCAATATTGAATGTTGTTTGTTTATTTTTTCTCAGCCTTTATATTCTATTCTATTTCCAGCATTATTGCATATTATCTATATATTCTTCCCATGTTCAACGTCGGTTTACTCGTAAATATGTGTATGCTAGTGTACGCGACCCGTCAATAATGATGGTTAGATATATAGATATGCACACACGCACACGCATCCCACGTTTTACCAGTGTATGACTATGCCCTCTCCATCCTACTTGACTGTTAAAAAAAAAAAAATTATATATATATATATATATATATATATATATATATATATGAATTAATTTTGGCTTCTCTGGTTTATATTATGATGATTATTATTATTATGATGATTATTATTATTATTATGATGATGATTATTATTATTATTATGATGATGATGATTATTATTAGTAGTGTTATTGTTATTATTACTATCATTATTATTATGATGATTATTATTATTATTATTATTATTATTATTATTATTTTTATTATGATTATTATTATGATTATCATTATGATTATTATTATTATTATTATTATTATTATTACTACCACTAGCCATGAGACATCCAGCAGCCTTACTGAGGCTCCTCCAATCAGGTTAGGAGTCCAACATTCATTTTCCCTCTTCGCTGGACGGATTCCTTTTTTCCAATTGGCCAAATCCCCATCTCTCTCTTCGAGTCCCTTAATATACTCAAAAGGGATTTGATTCCTTTGACCCGTAAAAGGATTTATGAAGGATCCTCTGTGTGAGAGAGAGAGAGAGAGAGAGAGAGAGAGAGAGAGAGAGAGAGAGAGAGAGAGAGAGAGAGAGAGAGAGATTGTGTGTGTATAAAAGAGTCCTTCTCCTTTTGTCAATTTGCGAAGACTTGATCTGAGGGAGAAATTTGCAAGAGGTCCTTTTCGCATCTTCACTCTTGGGCCTGAATTGGTCTCTCTCTCTCTCTCTCTCTCTCTCTCTCTCTCTCTCTCTCTCTCTCTCTCTTGTTCCATAAAAGAACTCTGAAATTTCCAAGGTAGTTTTTAACAGCAATAAGAGAAAATGAAAAAAAAATTAAATAATTTAGTTACAAGAATTTTTCCATGGTCATCAGAGGGGTCTGATAGCCTATTGGTAACGTCCCTACCTGGTGATCGCCGGATTGGGATTCGAATCCCGTTTAATCTCGATTGTTTTTGCTAGTCTTAAGGGAGCCTTTACGTCTATAGCACATGGTGAGTCATCACCAGCCAATGCCTGTCCCTCCCCGGTCCTAGCTTGGGTGGAGAGGGGCTTGGTCGTTGATCAGAGATATATATGGTCAATCTCATGGACATAAGTCACAAAAGGAGTGCGAAGAGCATGACCCAACCATCTCCATCTACCCCTCATCGTGATCTCATCCACATGTGGCACTCGAGTAATCTCTCCTATAATTCTATTTCTAATCATGTCCTGCCATTTAACTCCCAATATCCTTCTGAGGGATTTGTTCTCAAATCTACTAAATCTGTTGCAGATTGTGTCATTGTCATACCATGACTCATATCCATGGAGTAGCACTGATCTCACTAAACTGATATTTAGTCTGATTTTTATATGCAATTTCAGGCGATTTCATCTCCAAATTTTACTTAACCTAGCCATTGTCTGGTTTGCTTTTTTTCAATCTTTCACTAAACTCTAATTCTAAAGATCCTGTATTGGTGATCATAGTTCCTAGATACTTAAATGATTCTATCTCATTAATTCTTTCTCCTTCCAATGATGTTTCATCTTCCATTGCATACCCCGTTCTCATCATCTGTCTTTCTTGTATTTATCTTTAGCCCAACCTCGTGATATTTCATGTATTCTGGTAAGCAAGCTTTGCAAGTCATCGGGTGTTCTGCTAATAAGGACATCATCATCAGCATACTCTAGGTCTGCTAAATTCCTATCACCAATCCAGTCCAATCCTTCTCTACCATCTCTTACTGTTCTTTGCATTACAAAATTCATGAGGAGGATAAACAACATAGGTGACAACACATTCCCTTGGGGTACTCCTCTGTTCACTGGAAATCCATTATCATTCTCTTTGCACTTGCTATGCTCATGAGCAGACTTAATCAAGTTTACATATTTAAGAGGAATTCCAAAATAACGCAGGACTCTCCACAAAATTGGCCGGTGCACACTTCAAAAGGCTTTTTCATAGTTCACAAAGGCCATGAAAATTCGATTTCTACCTTTTCTAAATCCTGCTTGTTCATCTCTCAGCTTTTCATCAATCTTCCTCTCCAGTCTCTTTAGAATAAACATACTATATAATTTCATAACAAGTGACGTAAGTGTTATGCCTTTGTAATTATTCAATCAGATTTTTTTTTTTTTTGATATTTCAAATTCA
>NC_090747.1:61571622-61591622 GCF_036898095.1 Palaemon carinicauda | reverse complement strand
TTCGCAGATAAATTTAACAAATTCATTATCTTCACTATCCCTCTTAGAGCTAATAAGTAGTATGTTGGCCAGGGCACCAGCCACCCGCTGAGATACTACCGCTCGAGAGTTATTCGATTGACTGGACAGACATTACTACTGGACCTTTCTCTCTAGCTACAGTTCATTTTGTCTTAGCCTACACAGACACCGTATTAGTCTGGCCCATTCGTTTCGCATTCCTCTGTCCCCATACACCTGACAACACAGATTACCAAACATTTCTTCTTCATTCAAGGGGTTACTGCACTAATTGTTCAGTGACTACGTTCCTCTTGGTAAGAGTAGAAGAGACTCTCTAGCTATGGTAAGCAGCTCCTCTAGGAGAAGGACACTCCAAAATCAAGCCGTTGTTCTCTTGTCTTGGGTAGTGCTATACTCCTCTGTATCATGGTGTTTACTGTCTTGGGGTAGAGTTCTCTCTTACTTGAGGGTACACTCGGACACGCTGTTTCTATTTAATTTCTCTTCTTGTTTTTTTTTTTTTTCTTAAGTTTTTATAGATTACACGAGAAAGATCTAATTTATTTGTTGTTACTGTTCTTAAAATATTTCATTTTTATTGTTTATTGTAATATTTTATTTCCCTGTTTTCATTCCTCACTGGGATATTTTTCCCTGTTGGAACCCTTGGGCTTATAGCTCATCCTACTTTTCCAACTAAGGTTGTACATTAACTTGTAATAATAATAATAATAATAATAATAATAATATTAATAATAATAATGATGATAATGATAATGATAATAATAGTAATAATAATAATAATAATAATAATAATAATAATAATAATAATAATTCACTTATACAAAACACTTTTTTATAACTTCCTGTTTTATTCCTCCGTTACTTTACAGTTACTTTACAGTTAAGTTATACTTGAAAACCACATAGTTTATATGTACAGAAGCCGCACTATTGCAGAAGTTACAATAATTTTAAGTATACTGACCATCTGATTTATTAGGTCAGGTCAAATGAGGTCAAATGAGTCAGTCAGTGTCAAAGTTGCTGATTGTAAAAATATTTTCTGAGACAATGTTATTTTTATCAACATTTAAGGAGACTTTTGTCTACCGTAATAACTAGAGGGGCACTCGGTAGAGCGCAGACCTCCGCCGTGGCAGCTGATTTCTCGACCTTTTGCTGGGCTTGACCTTTGACCTTCAACCTTAACATGTATTAATTGGTGTGGAATTTCTTACTCTCAAATGTGAATCAAGTTTAAAGTCTCTGTGACAACTATGTCCAAACTTATGGCTGATTACGTAAATTGGACATTTTTGTTTGACCTTGACTTTTGACCTTAACCTTCCAAAATTTGTTAATTTCCAGCTTTTTGCATAACATTTAATCCCTGCAAGTTTCATTACTCTACGATTAAAATTGTGGCCAGGAAGCAGTTCACAAATAAACACAACCTGACCTTGACCTTTGACCTTGACCTTCCTAAATTTGTTAATTTCCAGCTTTTTGCATAACATTTAATCCCTGCAAGTTTCATTACTCTACGGTTAAAATTGTGGCCAGAAAGCAGTTCACAAATAAACACAACCTGACCTTGACCTTTGACCTTGACCTTCCTAAATTTGTTAATTTCCAGCTTTTTGCATAACATTTAATCCCTGCAAGTTTCATTACTCTACGATTAAAATTGTGGCCAGGAAGCAGTTCACAAATAAACACAACCTGACCTTGACCTTTGACCTTGACCTTCCTAAATTTGTTAATTTCCAGCTTTTTACATAACATTTAATCCCTGCAAGTTTCATTACTCTACGGTTAAAATTGTGGCCAGAAAGCAGTTCACAAACAAACACAACCTGACCTTGACCTTTGACCTTGACCTTCCTAAATTTGTTAATTTCCAGCTTTTTGCATAACATTTAATCCCTGCAAGTTTCATTACTCTACGGTTAAAATTGTGGCCAGAAAGCAGTTCACAAACAAACACAACCTGACCTTGACCTTTGACCTTGACCTTCCTAAATTTGTTAATTTCCAGCTTTTTACATAACATTTAATCCCTGCAAGTTTCATTACTCTACGGTTAAAATTGTGGCCAGAAAGCAGTTCACAAACAAACACAACCTGACCTTGACCTTTGACCTTGACCTTCCTAAATTTGTTAATTTCCAGCTTTTTACATAACATTTAATCCCTGCAAGTTTCATTACTCTACGGTTAAAATTGTGGCCAGAAAGCAGTTCACAAACAAACACAACCTGACCTTGACCTTTGACCTTGACCTTCCTAAATTTGTTAATTTCCAGCTTTTTACATAACATTTAATCCCTGCAAGTTTCATTACTCTACGATTAAAATTGGGGCCAGGAAGCAGTTCACAAACAAACACAACCTGACCTTGACCTTTGACCTTGACCTTCCTAAATTTGTTAATTTCCAGCTTTTTACATAACATTTAATCCCTGCAAGTTTCATTACTCTACGGTTAAAATTGTGGCCAGAAAGCAGTTCACAAACAAACACAACCTGACCTTGACCTTTGACCTTGACCTTCCTAAATTTGTTAATTTCCAGCTTTTTACATAACATTTAATCCCTGCAAGTTTCATTACTCTACGGTTAAAATTGTGGCCAGAAAGCAGTTCACAAACAAACACAACCTGACCTTGACCTTTGACCTTGACCTTCCTAAATTTGTTAATTTCCAGCTTTTTACATAACATTTAATCCCTGCAAGTTTCATTACTCTACGATTAAAATTGGGGCCAGGAAGCAGTTCACAAACAAACACAACCTGACCTTGACCTTTGACCTTGACCTTCCTAAATTTGTTAATTTAGAGCTTTTTACATAACATTTAATCCCTGCAAGTTTCATTACTCTACGATTAAAATTGGGGCCAGAAAGCAGTTCACAAACAAACACAACCTGACCTTGACCTTTGACCTTGACCTTCCTAAATTTGTTAATTTCCAGCTTTTTACATAACATTTAATCCCTGCAAGTTTCATTACTCTACGATTAAAATTGTGGCCAGAAAGCAGTTCACAAACAAACACAACCTGACCTTGACCTTTGACCTTGACCTTCCTAAATTTGTTAATTTCCAGCTTTTTACATAACATTTAATCCCTGCAAGTTTCATTACTCTACGATTAAAATTGTGGCCAGAAAGCAGTTCACAAACAAACACAACCTGACCTTGACCTTTGACCTTGACCTTCCTAAATTTGTTAATTTCCAGCTTTTTACATAACATTTAATCCCTGCAAGTTTCATTACTCTACGGTTAAAATTGTGGCCAGAAAGCAGTTCACAAACAAACACAACCTGACCTTGACCTTTGACCTTGACCTTCCTAAATTTGTTAATTTCCAGCTTTTTACATAACATTTAATCCCTGCAAGTTTCATTACTCTACGGTTAAAATTGTGGCCAGAAAGCAGTTCACAAACAAACACAACCTGACCTTGACCTTTGACCTTGACCTTCCTAAATTTGTTAATTTCCAGCTTTTTACATAACATTTAATCCCTGCAAGTTTCATTACTCTACGATTAAAATTGGGGCCAGGAAGCAGTTCACAAACAAACACAACCTGACCTTGACCTTTGACCTTGACCTTCCTAAATTTGTTAATTTAGAGCTTTTTACATAACATTTAATCCCTGCAAGTTTCATTACTCTACGATTAAAATTGGGGCCAGAAAGCAGTTCACAAACAAACACAACCTGACCTTGACCTTTGACCTTGACCTTCCTAAATTTGTTAATTTCCAGCTTTTTACATAACATTTAATCCCTGCAAGTTTCATTACTCTACGATTAAAATTGTGGCCAGAAAGCAGTTCACAAACAAACACAACCTGACCTTGACCTTTGACCTTGACCTTCCTAAATTTGTTAATTTCCAGCTTTTTACATAACATTTAATCCCTGCAAGTTTCATTACTCTACGATTAAAATTGGGGCCAGGAAGCAGTTCACAAACAAACAACCTGACTTTGACCTTGATCTTCCAAAATTTGTAAATTTCCAGCTTTTTGCTTAACATTTAATCCCTGCAACTTCCATTACTCTACGATTAAAATTATGACCAGAAAGCAGTTCACAAACAAACACAAACACACACATGAAAAGGGGGTAAAACATAACCGCCTTCCAACCCGCTCTGCAATTGCAAAGGAATAAGAGAACCGAACAGAGGCGTATTCAAAATAGCAAAGATTTCAAAGCGCCCAATGGAGCGTTTATCCTACAGAGCTTCGAGATCGCGGCGTTGATAAAATGCCTGAATGCAATAGTTCCACTTTGGTATTCCTCTCTTTTTTTTCTCTCTCTTTTTTGCTTCATTCGGGTTAAAATAAACGATACTGACCCTTTTTTACTAATTAAACTTTACAGGTTTTATGCTGGTTGCAAATTAATGCCACTTCTTTATTTTTAGTTTTTGGTAAAACAGGTTTTATACCGGTTGCAAATTAATGCCACCTCTTTATTTACTTTTAGTTTTTGGTATTAAAGTTTTAGTTTACCGAGTCTTTTATTTTCATCAATGTGGATTTCAAAATGCCTTTTAATATTTTATCTCTTCACTGTTAATGTTTTATAATTATTCTAGTGATAAATAGTATTCAATTCTCTAATTTCTTCATTAAAAGCAATCTCTATTAGTAGGAATCATTGCAGTTGCCAACTAGGTTTTTTATCTAATTTCTCATTGGTTAGCATTAGTTACCAAATATCCCTTTTTTCTTCATTTTAAATCTAAATTAACTTTCACATTAATTACCATAAGATGGACCTTTTTTTTCAAAAGTATATATAATTATTTTTAATTAAACAGTATAATTAACTTACAATCTCGATTTGCTGTTTTTCATTATAGTTAAAGAACAACAGACAGAGAAGTAAAAATCTCAATGATATCAAACGTTCTATTTCATTAAAGTTCGTTCACTGAACGAAAATATCCGACTTGGTAACTTTGAACCTTGACGTATTTTTCACAATGTAAGTTTGTTTCTCTTAATGATTCGAACATTCAAGTGAATTTCATGAAAGAGTCTGCGTGTTTTGGCTTCATTTCAATCTGATAAGTTGTTGTTGTTGTTGTTGTTGCTGTTGTTTACAATTATTTATTTACTAGGTATACTTTACAATTATAAATTATACTTATTTTAATTGTAATTAATACCTACAACTAATATTTAAGTTGGTCACCTAAATAGATCTCTAAATGGATGAGATATATTGAAAGAAATAAAGGTATATAGATAAAGGCTTCAAAAGGAACTTTAACACTGTCTACAGTGGATCACACAATGCACAATGTAGACAGTATCTTCCTTTCTAGTAACTGTTATTTTTATCAACATTTGTGTTATTATTATTATTATTAATTGCTAAGCTACAACCCTAGTTGGAAAAGCAGGATGCTATAAACCCAGGGGCTCCAACAGAGAAAATATCCCAGTGAGGAAAAGAAACAAGGAAAGAATAAATGTTTTAAGAATATCAAAATAAATATCTCCTATATAAACTAAAAAAAAACTTTTTAACAAAACACTAGGAAGAGAAATTAGATAGAATAGTGTGCCCGAGTGTACCCTCAAGCAAGAGAACTCTAACCCAAGATAGTGGAAGACCATGGTACAGAGACTTGACAATGTTATCTTCTTATTTTACAGTCTAACTAATTCCATGTATCTCAGACTTCAGACTTTCAAAAACTCCAGACTTACACACTCAATATAACTTAGACTTTGTACTAATAAAATGCATCTAGGAGAAGGACACTCGGAAATCGATCCATTGTTCTCTAGTCTTGGGTAGTGCCTTAGACTCTGTACCATGGTCTTTCACTGTCTTGAGGGTACACTCAGGCACACTATTCTATGTTATTTCTCTTCCTCTGGTTTTGTTACAGTCTTTATAGTTTGAACAGGGGATATTTATTTTAATGTTACTATTCTTGAAATATATTCTTCCTTATTTCCTTTCCTCGCCGGGCTATTTTCCCTGTTGGAGCCCCTGGGCTTATAGCATCCTGCTTTTCCAACTAGGGGTGTACCTTATCAAGTAATAATAATAATAATAATAATAATAATAATAATAATACCATCTTCCTTTTCCCCAAAAGCAATACCTGGACGAGGAAAAATACATTTCTCAGAGACATACAATTGATATAAAAAAAGAAGAAAGAAACGGCAGCTGTTGAGATAGGAACCCTTCCTCCATCTTGGAAAGAGACAACCATTCCTCGAAAACCGGAGATATTCTTACCCTAGATGAAAATTGAACTTAGAGAGAGAGAGAGAGAGAGAGAGAGAGAGAGAGAGAGAGAGAGAGAGAGAGAGAGAGAGAGAGAGAGAGTGTGTTCTTATCCAATCACCTGGTTGCTGGAATAAAAACTACAATGGGTGGTTTGGGGGAAATAAACGAAGACAGAAAGGGAATATAGTCGAGGCTTGAAGGTAGAACTTCGTGACCGATATTAAAGGGTTGCAGAAACCGAGATGGATAAATGACTGAATTGCGTGAAGTAATGATAAATGCAAAGAGATGGAAGTCCTTGAGAGAGAGAGAGAGAGAGAGAGGAGAGAGAGAGAGAGAGAGAGAGAGAGAGAGAGAGAGAGAGAGAGAGAGAGAGAGAGAGACGACTTGAAGGTAGATGACAAAAGCTTTCAGACACTTTTTTATTATTATTATTATTATTATTATTATTAGCTAAGGTTCAACCCTAGTAGGAAAAGTATATAATAGTGCTACAAACCAAAGGGCTGCAACAGGGAAAATACCCCCATCGAGGAAAAGAAAAAAGAAAGTTAGAGTGCCCGAGTGTACCCTCAAGCAAAAGAACTCTAACCAAAGACAGTGGAAGGCCATGGTACAGAGGCTATGGCACTACCCAAGACCAGAGAACAATGGTTTGATTTTGGAGTGTCCTTCTCTTAGAAGAACTGCTTACTATAGCCAAAGAGTCTCTTCTACCCTTACCAAGAGGAAAGTAGCCACTGAACAATTACAGTGCAGTAGTTAACCTCTTGAGTAAAGAATTGTTTGATAATCTTAGTGTTGTCAGGTGTAAGGAATAGGCTAGACTATTCGGTGAATGCGTAGGCGAAGTAAAGATGAGGAGTAAACAGGGAGAAGGATCCAATGTAGTACTATCTGGCCAGGCAAAGTACCCAGTAACTCTTTAGCTGTAGTAGCTCAACGGGTGGCTTGTGCCTTGGCCGACATGTTACCTTGCGAGAGGTAAAGAAAGCTCTGGAAATAAGAACACTGGGTGAAAGAGAGAGAGAGAGAGAGAGAGAGAGAGAGAGAGAGAGAGAGAGAGAGAGAGAGAGAGAGAGAGAGAGTTGTCGAAACCCTTTAGAGAAATTGGAGGGAGATTTATATATTATATTGGTATATACAAGTTCTTTAGATGAACAAACCGGTAGACGTACTTGTGTTAATGATTTGAGAGAGAGAGAGAGAGAGAGAGAGAGAGAGAGAGAGAGAGATAATGTAATGTTACTCTAGAATATCGGCTCGAAAAATAAGTATTAAAACTGTGGCTTGAAAACGATGCCCAATGAATATGTTTGAACGTAAGTTTGAAAATCAGTCTTGAAATACCTTGGGAACCTGTTTCTCTCCAGTCTCTCTTACTCCTAATCCTTCTTATCCTTCTCCTCATCCTTCTTTTATCCTTTATTTTCTTCTATATTTTACCTCTGTATCATTACCACATTCCTGCTATTATGTATATATATATATATATATATATATATATATATATATATATATATATATATATATATATATATATATCTTCCACTTCTCTCTACCTACGCTTATCTCTCTCTCTCTCTCTCTCTCTCTCTCTCTCTCTCTCTCTTAATGGAATACCTCCCGTCTCTATACGAACGATAATTATTCTTCATCAGTTCATCCACTCTGATCACTAAACAGAGCTGGGCGTTACAATACCGCCCCCCCCCTCTCTCTCTCTCTGATCTCTCTCTCTCTCTCTCTCTCTCTCCTCTACCATTACAACGAACAGCATCACCGTCGTTCCAAGAGACAATAAGCGAAGGTAAAGGTTCCTCGCATTAAAGCTCACGCGCTCTCGCGATCCCTAATCGCCCACTCCTTAGAATTCCCGTTGGCAGCGTTCCCTCACGTGCTTGGTAACCAATTAAGACTAAGTGATCAAACAGATGGTTGCTTCTATCCAAACGCCGCAGCCTGTTTTACAATATCAAGCGAGAGTCTGTTGTATTTCCTAGCTGTTTCATCGTAGCCTGTTTTACAATATCAAGCGAGAGTCTGTTCTATTTCCTATCTATTTCAGCGCAGCTTGTTTTAAAATATCAAGCGAAAGTTTGATGTATTTCCTGTCTGTTTCATCGTAGCCTGTTTTACAATATCAAGCGAGAGTTTGTTGTATTTCCTGTCTGTTTCATCGTAGCCTGTTTTACAATATCAAGCGAGAGTTTGTTGTATTTCCTGTCTGTTTCATCGTAGCCTGTTTTACAATATCAAGCGAGAGTCTGTTTCATCGTAGACTGTTTTACAATATCAAGCGAGAGTCTGTTTTATTTCCTATCTGTTTCATCGTAGGTTGTTTTACAATATCAAGCGAGAGTCTGTTGTATTTCCTAGCTGTTTCATCGAAGCCTGTTTTACAATATCAAGCGAGAGTCTGTTGTATTTCCTATCTGTTTCAGCACAGCTTGGTTTACAATATCAAGCAAGAGTCTGTTGTATTTCCTACTTGTTTCATCGTAGCCTGTTTTACAATGTCAAGTGAGAGTCTGTTGTATTTCCTATCTGTTTCACTGCAGCTTGTTTTAGAATATCAAGCGAGAGTCTGTTGTATTTCCTATCTGTTTCAGCGCAGCTTGTTTTACAACATCAAGCGAGAGAGTGTTGTATTTCCTCTCTGTTTCAGTGCAGCTTGTTTTATAATATCAAGCGAGAGTCTGTTGTATTTCCTATCTGTTTCATCGTAGCTGGTTTTACAATATCAAGCGAGAGTCTGTTATATCTACCCTGTTTAAAATATCAAGCGAGAGTCAGCCATATGTCCTATCCATTTCACCGCAATCTGTTTTAGAATATCAAGTGAGAGTCTATTATATCTTCTGTCCATTTCACCGCAGTCTGTTTAAGATATCAAGCGAGAATCTGTTATATATACCCGATTCAAAATATCAAGCAAGAGAGTCTATTGTATTTCCTATCTATTTCAGCACAGCTTGTTTTTTTAATATCAAGCGAGAGTCTGTTGTATTTCCTATCTGTTTCATCGTAGCCTGTTTTTACAATATCAAGCGAGAGTTTGTTGTATTTCCTATCTGTTTCATCGAAGCCTGTTTTACAACATCAAGCGAGAGTCGTAGCCTGTTTTACAATATCAAGCGAGAGTCTGTTGTATTTCCGATCTGTTTCAGCGCAGCTTGTTTTACAACATTAAGCGAGAGTCTGTTGTATTTCCTATCTATTTCAGCGCAGCTTGTTTTACAATATCAAGCGAGAGTCAGTTATATCAACCTAGTTTAAGCGAGAGTCTTTTATATCTCCCATATATTTCAGCACAGTCTGTTTTAAAATAAGAAGCGAGAGTCTGTTATATTCACCCTTTTTGAAATATCAAGCGAGAGTCAGCCATATGTCCTATCCATTTCACCGCAATCTGTTTTAGAATATCAAGCGAGAGTCTATTATATCTTCTGTCCATTTCACCGCAGTCTGTTTAAGATATCAAGCGAGAGTCTGTTATATCGTCTGTCCATTTCACCGCAGTCTGTTTAAGATATCAAGTGAGAGTCTGTTATATATACCATATTTAAAATATCAATCGAGAGTCTGTTATATATACCCGATTTAAAATATCAATCAAGAGTCTGTTATATATACCCGATTTAAAATATCAATCGAGAGTCTGTTATATATACCCGATTTAAAATATCAATCGAGAGTCTGTTATATATACCCGATTTAAAATATCAATTGAGAGTCTGTTATATATACCCGATTTAAAATATCAAGCGAGAGTCTGCTGTATCTCCTGTCCATTTCAGTGCAGCCTGTTTTGGAATATCAAGCGAGAGTCTGCTGTATCTCCTGTCCATTTCAGTGCAGCCTGTTTTGAAATATCAAGCGAGAGTCTGCTCTATTTCCTGTCCATTTCAGTGCAGCCTGTTTTGAAATATCAAGCGAGAGTCTGCTGTATCTCCTGTCCATTTCAGTGCAGCCTGTTTTGGAATATCAAGCGAGAGTCTGCTGTATCTCCTGTCCATTTCAGTGCAGCCTGTTTTGAAATATCAAGCGAGAGTCTGCTCTATTTCCTGTCCATTTCAGTGCAGCCTGTTTTGAAATATCAAGCGAGAGTCTGCTGTATCTCCTGTCCATTTCAGTGCAGCCTGTTTTGAAATATCAAGCGAGAGTCTGTTATATCTCCTATCCATTTCAGCAAAAAAAAAAAAATTTGTTTTTCTTTAATATTTTTCATATTAATTATTTCATCAGAATGGTACTTTAATACAGCATTCTCGACACCTCCCCCCTAATATTTGATAATATGGTTAATTAAAGAGTTTTAATTCTTGACTTATTAAACCCTAAATGCAATCAGTTGGCTGAGTTAAAACAATTTAACGTATGCTAACCCCACCTCTCTCTCTCTCTCTCTCTCTCTCTCTCTCTCTCTCTCTCTCTCTCTCTCTCTCTCTCTCTCTCTCTTATATTTTCCCTATTATATACCTGCAATACACAACACAGTAAATAACATTATCAATGCTAGGCATTTACCGTTTTAAAAAAAGCTTTCCTAGGAGAAGGACACTCCAAAATCAAACCATTGTTCTCTAATCTTGGGTAGTGCCATAGCCTCTGTACCATGGTCTTTCACTGTCTTGGGTTAGAGTTCTCTTGCTTGAGGGTACACTCGAGCACACTATTCTATCTTATTTCTCTTCCTTTTGTTTCGTTACAGTTTTATAGTTTATATAGATGTTTATTTTATTGTTACTCTTCTTAAAATATTCTATTTTCCTTTTTTCCTTTCCTCACTGGGCTATTTTCCCTGTTGGAGCCTCTGGGCTTATAGCATTCTGCTTTTCCAACTAGGGTTGTAGCTTAGATAGTAATAATGATAATAATAATTTAATGACATATATTGGTGATATTACGGTCACCAACCCGTAAAAGATAATAACAAAGTAGGGTATAATTACGGTCACCTCTATTTTACTGAAATGAGGCTGAGAACAGTATATTTTTACGGAGAATTTCAGATTACAATTACTTTTTAACTGAAGCTTAGCAGTAGGAAGTTTGAGACGATGAAATAAGACGTTCCAGAGCTGTCCTGGAAGAGTACTGGATTACGGATTACTCCCGCAAATCCAGGACACTGTATAGGCCTTACACAAATCTATAATCACCATTGTCAACAGTGATGACGAAGGAAGTTTTAGACGATGAAATAAGACGTTCCAGAGCTGTCCTGGAAGAGTACTGGATTACGGATTACTCCCGCAAATCCAGGACACTGTATAGGCCTTACACAAATCTATAATCACCATTATCAACAGTGATAACGAAGGTAATTTTGTTATTTAACAGTGATGAAGATGATGAATAGTTTTTGTGATATGCTGAACTTCTCCCATTACTTTCCAGCATGTTTTAGAGAGAGAGAGAGAGAGAGAGAGAGAGAGAGAGAGAGAGAGAGAGAGAGAGAGAGAGAGAGAGAGAGAGAGAGAGTTTTATTTCATGCTCCCCTTACCAATTGTGGTTTATAGCGTGGGGTTCTTTATTTGCATTCAGCTTCCTCAGGAATCCATCACTTTCCTCACTATATGTTCTGTTTCAAGTAGCAGGCTCCTCTGCGCAAAGTTTTGAGGCTATTTCGGCTCCTACCTTGTTAAGATTCCTCTTCATGTATGTATGTGTATGCATATACACTGATATACATATTTATGTATAGAGATAGATAGATAGATAGATAGATAAGAACAAGTATAAACACAGTGGATACACAGATGCCTGTATAGATAGATAGATATAGATAGATTGTTATTATTATTATTATTATTATTATTATTATTATTAGCCAAGCTACAATCCTAGTTGGAAAAGCAAGATGCTATAAGCCCAAGGGCTCCAACAGGGAAAATAGCCCAGTGAGGAAAGGAAATAAGGAAATAAATAAATGATGAGAATAAATTAACAATATATCATTCTAAAAACAGTAACAACGTCAAAACAGATATGTCCTATATAAATTATTAACAACGTCAAAAACAGATATGTCATATATAAACAATAAAAAGACTCATGTCAGCCTGGTCAACATAAAAACATTTGCTCCAACTTTGAACTTTTGAAGTTCTACTGATTCAACTACCCGATTAGGAAGATCATTCCAAAACTTGGTAACAGCTGGAATAAAACTTCTAGAATACTGTGTAGTATTGAACCTCATGATGGAGAAGGCCTGGCTATTAGAATTAACTGCCTGCCTAGTATTACGAACAGGATAGAATTGTCCAGGGAGATCTGAATGTAAAGGATGGTCAGAATTATGAAAAATCTTATGCATAATGAACTAATTGAACGACGGTGCCAAAGATTAATATCTAGATCAAGAATAAGAAATTTAATAGACCGTAAGTTTCTGTCCAGATAAGGACAAGTATAAACACAGTGGATACACCACAGATTCCTGTATAGATAGATAGATAGGTAGATAGATAGATAGCTAAAAACAAGTATAAACACAGTGGATACACAGATGCCTGTATAGATAGATAGATAGATAGGTAGATAAGAACAAGTATAAACACAGTGGATACACAGATTCCTGTATAGATAGATAGATACATAGATAGATAGGTAGATAAGAACAAGTATAAACGCAGTGGAAACACAGATTCTTGTATAGATAGATAGATAGATAGATAAGAACAAGTATAAACACAGGGGATACACAGATTCTTTTATAGATAGATAGATAGATAGATAAGAACAAGTATAAACACAGGGGATACACAGATTCTTGTATATATAGATAGATAGATAGATAGATAAGAATAAGAATAAACACAGTGGATACACAGATTCTTGTATAGATAGATAGATAGATAGATAAGAACAAGTATAAACACAGTGGATACACAGATTCCTGTATAGATAGATAGATAGATAGATAGCTAAGAACAAGAATAAACAACCTGGAAGAGATTAAGACGAAGGGAAAAGTCACTCGTTTTTGTGCCCTGTGGCACTCTGGCTCTCCCAGCGACCCGTGAAGGATTCGTGGTAGTCGTGCCAACTCTTGACCTGACCTCAGCGGGAGGATAGGAGCCAGTCTCCTTTCCCTGCTCCAGGGCTACAGAGTTGGGCAATGTTTCGCGGGGGGGGGGGGGGGGTAGGGTATCTGGGTATCGTAAAGGAGGAATGCCCTTAACTAAAAGCGTTTAAATAAGACTTCTAGTAGATAAGGGAAGAATTTGTATAGTATTATTATTATTATTATTATTATTATTATTATTATTATCATTATCGTTATCATTATCATTGTCATTGTTATTGTTATTGTTATTGTCATTGTTATTGTTATTATTATTATTATCAGCCAAGCTACAACCCCTGTTAGAAAAGCAAGATGCCATTAGCCTCATTGCTCCAACAGGGAAAAATTATTATAATAATAATGATAATAATAATAATAATAATAATAATTATTATTATTATTATTATTATTATTATTAGCTAAGCTAAAACCCTAGCTGGAAAAGCAGGATTCTATAAGCCCAAGGGCTCCAACAGGGGAAAATAGCCCAGTGAGGAATTCTAGTAGATAAATACATTTTTTTCAAATGTATAATTATCTAATTCAATTATATACTTTTTAAATTAAAGGTACAAGAATTGAATTACATAATCCAATTCAGTTTGCAGTTGCATGCAACGCCAGTAGGATTGTGGTGGCCGATACGGTAACGTCCCTGACTGGTGATCCCCAGACTGGGGTTCGAGTTCCGCTCAAACTCGTTTGTTTCTTTGGTTGCTGCAACCACACCCTCCTTTTGAGCTAAGTATCGGGGGGTTTGGGTTAGCTTATAGGTCTATCTGCCGAGCCATCAGCAGCCATTGGCTGGCCCTCCTTGGTCCTAGCTTAGGTGGAGAAGTGGCTTGGGTGCTGATCATGATATTATATATATATATATATATATATATATATATATATATATATATATATATTATATATATATATTATATATATATATATATATATATATATATATGGATAAATATCAATACAACATCGTGCTCAAATAGAAATAAATTTCTACCTCATACTTGGGATCGAACGCTAGCCCCTTCTAATGAAAGGCCAGGTCGCTTCCAACCATTCCACAAGAAGCCATAAAAGAAGTCGGAACCTAACTGCTAATCTGCAGTTCAGGATTTATCTGGCGATATATATATATATATATATATATATATATATATATATATATATGATATTATTATTATTATTATTATTATTATTATTATTATTACTAGCCATGCTACAACCCTAGTTGGAAAGCAAGAAGCTATAAGCCCAAGGGCTCCAACAGGAAAAAATAGCCCGGTGAGGAAAGGAAATAAGGAAATAAATAAGTGATGAGAATAAATTAACAATATATCATTCTAAAAACAGTAACAGCGTCAAAACAGATATGTCCTGTATAAAATATTAACAACGTCAAAAACAGATATGTCACATATAAACTATAAAAAGACTCATGTCAGCCTGGTCAACATAAAAACATATATATATATATATATATATATATATATATATATATATATATATATATATATATACTGTATATATATATATATATATATATATATATATATATATATATATATATATATATATATATATATATGGTAAGTCTCTAGTGCATTATCCTGCTTGATAGGGCAAACTCACTGTGTGCCTCTGCCATTCATGATTGACCTTTGGACCTTTAAACCTTTAAAGGGCGTTGTATCGTGCAAGGACAGTAAACAAGGGCACGTAAAGTGTCGTGCCCCGTGCACGCAAGGTAGAGAGATACAGTTATGAATCGTGGCCTGCACGAAGAGAAAGTTGCCTTCCCTGTCTCGCTTTGGGAAGGCAAAGATAATGTGCATTTTCTATCGAAGAGAAAGGGAGTTTGAAGTTTGCAATTATTACGTAAGACCCTTATAGGTTTGATAGGCAATTAAATTTTTATCATTTTGACTATCTTTCTTATCAGTTTTTGTTTTGTGTCATTTTTATCAGTGCAAAATCTCTGCAAAATTTCGTATCATATAACCATTTAAGTTTACTCGTTACGTTAGGTTATTTTTAAAGGCAAGTTAATTAAAGTAAGATATTTAAGCATGTATTCATGAATTTCAAGTTATGTGTGAAGTTTAAAGCGGTGTTTATATATATATATATATATATATATATATATATATATATATATTATATATATATATTATATATACTTTATATATATATTTATATTTATATATACATATACACGTGTATATATAGTATATATATATATATATATATATATACATGTACATATATAAATAATATATATGTATATATAAATATATGCATATCTTTGTATATGTGTGTGTATAAATAATATATATGTGTATATATATATGTATGTATATATGTATATATATGCATATATATACATATATATATATATATTATATATATATATATATATATATATATATATACTGTATATAAAACTAGTGTATCCAAAAATCTTCGACAAGTATTATTATTAAGAAAATACCTCATTTCCCAGCTTCATTTATTCCTTTACAAAAAATCAAAACTTAAACTTAATCATTCCTATAATTATACATCAATGATAAAAAAAAAATTAACCTTTTAACATCCTTTATAATTCTCTTTCTTCTATTTTCTTTGAGATATTTATTTTATTACACCATTTTGACTTCTCTCTTTACCTCTGTGTTCCCTGTTATCTCAAACTTCCTTTTCCAAGAAGGTAGCTTACTGCTTTTCTTAGGGTGGGAGCACGCTAGCGACTCTGTGGCGCCACAAAGCCACAGCATCGTGTGGCAGGGATGTGGTCTCCCATAGGTTTCCATTGTTTTCAAGTTTTGCCGCGTAAACTAGCGACTTTGGCTCTCTGTCGCTCATCCACGCCACAGGCGTGGCGTGGCTTTGAAAACAATGGAAACCTATGGGAGACCACATCCCCGCCACACGATGCTGTGGCTTTGTGGCGCCACAGAGTCGCCAGTGTGCTCCCGGCCTTAGGGTTCAACCACGCTCAGTCTGGGCAAGAAAAGGAAACTATACTCAATCTTGTTTAATGAGGAGCATTTGCACTGACTCACAGGAGTGCCCTTTTAACTCGGAAAAGTTTCCTACTTGCTGATTGGTTGGAAAAAAAATGATTCTAACCAATCAGCTATCAGGAAACCGCCATAGCTGGTTTAACTTCCGCATTCTGACCAGATGTTTAATATGATTAATACTTTTCCTCAAACAACTGTTTGAAGGAGGAGTGGCCCTTCGAACATTCTCCTAAGTACTTATCTTTGGAGTACTTAAATACTTCAACGCCCTGAACTGAAAAGTAGACAGATAGTTACGCCCTTTTTTGCGTGCAGGTGTAGCGTAGATGCAGGTGCGCTGTCTGAGAGGCAGATGTTTGTAGTCTTCCTGGTTTTTTTTTAGATTGTAATTACGGGTTTTTTAAAGGTTTGTGAATTTGATAATGATAGGTGTTGTTTAATGTCAAGAAAATGTGTGTGTGTGTGAGAGAGAGAGAGAGAGAGAGAGAGAGAGAGAGAGGAGAGAGAGGAGTTAATGTTTTTACATTACAAACATTAATAAGTCCCAATTGCGCTTCTATTCCTACAAAGGATTATTATTATTATTATTATTATTATTATTATTATTATTATTATTATTAAATGCTAAGCTAAAACCCTAGTTGGAAAAGCAGGATGCTATAAGCCCAAGGGCCCCAACCAGGGAAAATAGCCCAGTGAGGAAAGGAAACAAAAAGAATAAAATATTTTAAGAATAGTGACAACATTGAAATAGATATTTCCTATATAAACAATAAAAATTCCAACAAAACAAGAGGAAGAGAAACTAGATAGAACAGTGTGCCCGAGTGTACACTCAAGCAAGAGAACTCTCTCCCAAGACAGTGGAAGACCATAGTACAGAGGCTATAGCACTGCCCAAGACTAGAGAACAATGGTTTGATTTTTGGAGTGTCCTAGAAGAGCTGCTTACCATAGCTGAAGAGTCTCTTCAATCCTTACCAAGAGGAAAGTAGCCACTGAACAATTACAGTGCAGTAGTTAACCCCTTTGGTGAAGAAGAATTGTTTGGTAATCTTAGTGTTGTCAGGTGTGTGAGGATAGAGGAGAATCTTTAAAGAATAGGCCACACTATTCGGTGTCTGTGTAGGCAAAGGGAAAGAACCGTAACCAAAGAGAAGGATCCAATGTAGTACTGTCTAGCCAAGTCAAAGGACCCCCCTAACTCTCTGGCGGTAGTATCCCCAACGGGCGGCTGGTGCCATGGCCAACCTACTACCTTACGACCGTGACCTTGACCTCTAAACCTTGACCTTCTAACATTTAACTTGGTATCATTACGATTTAAAATTGTGGCTAGGATGCTGTTCACAAACACACGCACACACAAAGAAACAAGCTGTTCACAAACACACACAAAGAAACACAAAGAGGGGCGAAAAACTTAACCTCCTCCTATCTCCGTTGGTGGAGCGGTAATAAGAAAAATCTATGATAAATAATGTATATCGTGTATAGAGAAACAATCCAACAAGCAAACTTAAACTGCTTTATACACAGCTTCCATTGTTTTGACTTGCAAAGGACTCGCTAAATGCCATCGCTCAAAGCAAATCAAGTGAGAGTCAAAACAGCTGCCTTTGCTAAGGGATAGCAGACTATAAGGTCGGCAATCTTATTGTTCTCGTGTGGGATTCCAGGCTTTATTGGAACTGATGGCTCTAGGCGTTCGGCACTTTCACGTACCAGAGTCTCCTATTAATTTCAAGTCTGGGACATAACATGTTCATCCAGTGTTTGGCTCTCTCCTCTCTCTCTCTCTCTCTCTCTCTCTCTCTCTCTCTCTCTCTCTCTCTCTCTCTCTCTCTCTCTCTCTCTCATTTAAGTTAGTGTTCTCAATCATTTGCACATATTTTACGTTCCTAGTCACAATTATCTCTTATACATGCCCATCGACACACACACACACATTCTCTCTCTCTCTCTCTCTCTCTCTCTCTCTCTCTCCTCTCTCTCTCTCTCTCTCTCTCTCTCTCTCTCTCATTTAAAGTTAAAATTCTCAATCATTTGCACACATTTTACGTTCCTAGTCACAATTTTCTCTTATACATGCCCATCGACACACTCTCTCTCTCTCTCTCTCTCTCTCTCTCTCTCTCTCTCTCGCTCTCTCTCTCTCTCTCTCTCTCTATCTTTTAAAGTTAGAGTTCTCAATCATTTGCACACATTTTACGTTCCTAGTAACAATTTTCTCTTATACATGCCATCGACATACACACTCTCTCTCTCTCTCTCTCTCTCTCTCTCTCTCTCTCTCTCATTTAAAGTTAAAATTCTCAATCATTTGCACACATTTTACGTTCCTAGTCACAATTTTCTCTTATACATTGCCCATCGACACACTCTCTCTCTCTCTCTCTCTCTCTCTCTCTCTCTCTCGCCTCTCTCTCTCTCTCTCTCTCTCTCTAACGCATAGAAACTTACAAATCTCTTTTTCACACAGCAGAAAAATATTACTCAAATTTGTTCTCCTATTTAAATTCTCATCAATTTTGGGTCTCTCTCTCTCTCTCTCTCTCTCTCTCTCTCTCTCTCTTCTCTCTCTCTCTCTCTCTCTCTCTCTCTCTTTTCTCTATCTTTTAAAGTTAGAGTTCTCAATCATTTGCACACATTTTACGTTCCTAGTCATAATTTTCTCTTATACATGCCCATCGACACACTCTCTCTCTCTCTCTCTCTCCTCTCTCTCTCTCTCTCTCTCTCCGCTCTCTCTCTCTCTCTCTCTAACGCATAGAAAACTTACAAATCTCTTTTTCACACAGCAGAAAAATATTACTCAAATTTTTTCTCCTATTTAAATTCTCATCAATTTTGGGTCTCTCTCTCTCTCTCTCTCTCTCTCTCTTCTCTCTCTCTCTCTCTCTCTCTCTCTCTCTCTCTCTCTTTCTCTATCTTTTAAGTTAGAGTTCTCAATCATTTGCACACATTTTACGTTCCTAGTCACAATTTTCACTTATACATGCCCATCGACACTCTCTCTCTCTCTCTCTCTCTCTCTCTCTCTCTCTCTCTCTCTCTCTATCTAACGCATAGGAACTTACAAATCTCTTTTTCACACAGCAGAAAAATAGTACTCAAACTTTTTCTCCTATTTAAATTCTCATCAATTTTGGGTCTCTCTCTCTCTCTCTCTCTCTCTCTCTCTCTCTCTCTCTCTCTCTCTCTCTCTCTCTCTCTATCTTTTAAAGTTAGAGTTCTCAATCATTTGCACACATTTTACGTTCCTAGTCACAATTTTCTCTTATACATGCCCATCGACACTCTCTCTCTCTCTCCTCTCTCTCTCTCTCTCTCTCTCTCTCTCTCTCTCTCTAACGCATAGGAACTTACAAATCTCTTTTTCACACAGCAGAAAAATAGTACTCAAACTTTTTCTCCTATTTAAATTCTCATCAATTTTGGGTTTCTCTCTCTCTCTCTCTCTCTCTCTCTCTCTCTCTCTCTCTCTCTCTCTCTCTCTCTCTCTCTCTCTCTCATTTAGTTTAGAGTTCTCAATCATTTGCACACACACACACACTCTCTCTCTCTTTCTCATTTAAAGTTAGAGTTCTCAATCTCTCTCTCTCTCT
>NC_090747.1:61556758-61571122 GCF_036898095.1 Palaemon carinicauda | reverse complement strand
GACTAGAAACGGCTGTATTTGTTGTTGTTGTTTTTGTTATTGAAATGGGCGGTACCATATTAATGTTGCCGACATCATCTCCTTTCTTCGTAACGTAGGGTGGAGAGGAGACTCTCTCTCTCTCTCTCTCTCTCCTCTCTCTCTCTCTCTCTCTCTCTCTCTCTCTCTCTCTCTCTCCCATCCTCTTTAACTGATAAGGTCATTTGATTGCCTATTCCATCGGCCTCTTTGTTTCTAATTATATACATGTTTATATACACACACACATATATATATGTGTGTATATATATATATTATATATATATATTATATATATATATATATTATATATATGTATGTATGTATATATATATATACACATGTATACACACACACACACATATATATTTATATATATCTATATATATATATTTTATATATATATATATATATATATATATATATATATATATATATATATATATATAAATTATAATGCATATAGAATATATTCATATACACATATATACAGTGTATTAAATTCATATACATACGTATGTAGGAATACATTGATGAATGTATGTATATAAAATGTATATATGTATTCTTACTCATATACTGCCCGATACGTGTTTATATATACATGTATATGCATATGTATATATATATATATATATATATATATATATATATATATATATATATATATATATATATTTATGTGTGTGTGTGTGTGTATGTGTGTAATATGTAATATGTATCTACATTACATATAACATATGTCAGGTCGTCAATAACTGATTGATTGATTGATTGAAACTCATCAATTTGATTGTAGAGAGAGAGAGAGAGAGAGAGAGAGAGAGAGAGAGATCGGACTTATCAAATACACTTAGGACAAACTATTCCATCTTGTTTCTCTTCGTCTTGTTTTGTTAAAGCTTTTGCAGTTTATAGTATATTCATGTTAATGTTGTTACTGTTCTTGAAATAATCTATTTTTTCCTTATTTCCTTTCCTCACTGGGCTTTTTTCCCTGTTGGAGCCCCTGGACTTATAGCATCCTGCTTTTCCAACTAGGGTTGTAGCTTAGCAAGTAATAATAATAATAATAATAATAATAATAATGAAGTAATAATAATAATAATAATAATGAAGTAATAATAATAATAATAATAATAATAATAATAATAATAATAATAATAATAATAATAATAATGACACACCCAACCAGTAATCCAGACACACGAATGAAGAGAATCGACAAACAGATACACGATAAGCTATTTCATATTAGCATAACTCTACAATCCTTTGAAGCCATCACGATGGAGTCAGCTCCAGGACCCGGCGCTTCTAACATCGCTAAAATTCGCAGATTATTGGCCTGTGCTATTCTCCCCTACCCTCGCTTTGAGCTGGATCCGAAGATTAGAGGGAATGGCAATAAAAATGGGAGAAGGACAGGGGAAGAGGGGATTGGCAGTAACAGGGAAACTGTTAGGAAAAACAGGATATTGAATGCGATGGACACTGGCACTGATACTGGGAGAGGCAGAATGGGAAGTATTTGCTGTTTTGCAAGGGAAAGAAAATGTTTTGCCAAGTAAGGAAATTGTTTGAAGGTTGTGTAGGGAAACTGGGATTTCAGAGGAACTGGTGAAGGGTGTTTAGGGAAATTGGGGAAAACAAAAGATTGCGTAGGAAATTGAAGGTGGAATTCTTTTTAGAGGAATAAATATGAAGGTTAAGTAGAATAACAGGGGTCGTAAATGATATGAATAGAGGACAGCAATGCTTATGTATAAAAGCTACAATCATCTCTCCTACTACGCCTATTTATGCAAAGGCGTAGAGTTATGAGGTCCTTTGACTGGCCAGACAGTACTACTTTGGATCCTTCTCTCTGGTTACGGTTCATTTTGTCTTTGCCTACACACACACACACTGAGTAGTTTGGCATATTCTTTATATATTCTCCTTTGTCCTACTACACCTGACAACACAGATTACCAATCAATTTTTCTTCTCTCAAGGGGTTAACTACTGCACTGTAATTGTTCAGTGGCTACTTTCCTCTTGGTAAGGGTAGAAGAGACTCTTTGGCTATGGTAAGCAGCTCTTGTAGGCGAAGGACACTCCAAAATCATACCATTGTTCTCTAGTCTTGGGTAGTGCCATAACCTCTGTACCATGGTCTTCCACTGTCTTGGGTGAGAGTTCTCTTGCTTGAGGGTGCAATCGAGCACACTCTTCTATCTTATTTCTCTTCCTCTGGTTTTGTTAAAGTCTTTATAGTTTTTATAGGAGATATTTATTTTAATGGTGTTACTCTTCCTAAAGTATCTTATTTTCAATTTTTACTTTCTTCATTGGGCCATTTTCCCTGTTGGACCCCCTGGCCTAATAGCATCCTGCTTTTCCAACTAGGGTTGTAGCTTAGCAAGTAATAATAATAATAATAATAATAATAATAATAATAATAATAATAATAATAATAATAATAATAATAATAATAATAATAAAGGGCCTGGTTACATTTCGCCAGTCTTCTCTATCTTCAGCTTTTATTTCTCTACTTCTCCATTCATCACATCCTACTTCGTGCTTTGTAGTCTTCAGCCATGTAGGCCTGGGTCTTCCAACTCTTCTAGTGCCTTGTGGAGCCCAGCTGAACGTTTGGTGAACAATAGGTAGAATAGGAAAGGTGATTGAAATATGCGTTGATTGCAAAATGTTATGATGAAATCACCGGTTTCAGAATGTGTAGAATATAAAATGTAAAAAATATAAAATTGTAAAAATTATTGTCAAAGATATAAATATGAATATAAAATTGAAAATAATATATTTAATATATATATTATATATATATATATATATATATATATATATATATATATATATATATATATTTATATACATATATATACATACATGATATAATATAAAATATATATATATATATATATATATATATATATATATATATATATATATATATATATATATATATATATATATATATATATATATATATATATATAGATATAAAAGATATAATTATAAATATAATTGTAAAAAATATAAGATATAAAAATAGAAATATGCCAAAATTATAAAATATAGAATATAAAATGTAAAAAGATATGATCACCAAAAGTATGTTAGAAAAGGAATTAATTTTTTTATATAAACAAAACAGGTATTTTGAAATAAAATAGAAAAATAAAAGAATAGCAAAGATCACATTGAAAGGAATTTATTTTAAAAGTTATATAGGGAAAACAATGCTTATACAAGAATATAAAAAAAAGTTATTTATTGCAGAGGTAAAAAATCAAATCCCATTCTCAGCTCTACCAAAGGGTATTATTATTATTATTATTATTATTATTATTATTATTATTATTATTATTTTAATAATTATAAAATTATTATTATTATTATATTGATTATTATTATCAGTATTACTATTATTATTGTTATTATTATTATTATTTTTAATAATTATAAAATTATTATTGTTATTATTTTTAATAACTATAAAATCATTATTATTATTATTTTTAATAATTATAAAATTATTATTATTATTTTTAATAATTATAAAATTATTATTTTTATTATTATTATTATTATTATTATTATTATTATTATTATATGATTATTATTATCAGTATTACTATTATTATTATTATTATTATTATTATTATTATTAATATCAAAATTATTATTATTATTATTGTAATTATTATTGTTATTATTATCATTATTATTATTATTATTATTATTATTATTATTACAACCCTAGTTGGAAAAAAAGCATGATGCTATAAGCCCAAGGGCTCTACCAAGTAAATGGAATTAATAAGACAGATACCAAGAAAAGGAAATTCATTGGAGACAGATACCAGGAAAAGGAAATTAATTGGAGACAGATACCAGGCAAAGGAAATTAATTAGAGGCAGATACCAAGAAAATGAAATTCATTGGAGACAGATACCAGGAAAAGGAAATTAATTGGAGACAGACACTAGGCAAAGGAAATTAATTAGAGACAGAAACCAGGAAAAGGAAATTCATTGGAAACAGAAACCAGGAAAAGGAAATTCATTGGAGACAGATACCAGGAAAAGGAAATTAATTGGAGACAGATACCAGGAAAAGGAAATTAATTGGAGACAGATACCAGGAAAAGGAAATTAATTGGAGACAGATACCAGGAAAGAAAATTAATTGGAGACAGATACCAGGAAAAGAAAATTAATTGGAGAACAGATACCAGGAAAAGGAAATTAATTGGAGACAGACACCAGGAAAAGGAAATTAATTGCAGAAAAATACCAGGAAAAGGAAATTAATTGGAGACAGATACCAAGAAAAGGAAATTCATTGGAGACAGATACCAGGAAAAGGAAATTAATTGGAGACAGACACCAGGAAAAGGAAATTCATTGGAGACAGATACCAGGAAAAGGAAATTAATTGGAGACAGACACCAGGAAAAGGAAATTAATTGGAGACAGACACCAGGAAAAGGAAATTAATTGCAGAAAAATACCAGGAAAAGGAAATTAATTGGAGACAGATACCAAGAAAAGGAAATTAATTGGAGACAGACACCAGGAAAAGGAAATTATTTGGAGACAGACACCAGGAAAAGGAAATTAATTGCAGAAAAATACCAGGAAAAGGAAATTAATTGGAGACAGATACCAAGAAAAGGAAATTAATTGGAGACAGACACCAGGAAAAGGAAATTAATTGGAGACAGACACCAGGAAAAGGAAATTCATTGGAGACAGATACCAGGAAAAGGAAATTAATTGGAGACAGATACCAGGAAAAGGAAATTAATTGGAGACAGATACCAGGAAAAGGAAATTAATTGGAGACAGATACCAAGAAAAGGAAATTAATTGGAGACAGATACCAGGAAAAGGAAATTAATTAGAGACAGATACCAGGCAAAGGAAATTCATTGGAGACAGACACCAGGAAAAGGAAATTCATTGGAGACAGATACCAGGAAAAGGAAATTAATTGGAGACAGATACCAAGAAAAGGAAATTAATTGGAGACAGATACCAAGAAAAGGAAATTAATTGGAGACAGACACCAGGAAAAGGAAATTAATTGGAGACAGATACCAAGAAAAGGAAATTAATTGGAGACAGATACCAGGAAAAGGAAATTAATTGGAGACAGATACCAGGAAAAGGAAATTAATTGGAGACAGATACCAGGAAAAGGAAATTAATTGGAGACAGATACCAGGAAAAGGAAATTAATTGGAGACAGATACCAAGAAAAGGAAATTCATTGGAGACAGATACCAGGAAAAGGAAATTAATTAGAGACAGATACCAGGAAAAGGAAATTCATTGGAGACAGATACCAGGGAAAGGAAATTAATTGGAGACAGATACCAGGAAAGAAAATTAATTGGAGACAGATACCAGGAAAAGAAAATTAATTGGAGAACAGACACCAGGAAAAGGAAATTAATTGGAGACAGACACCAGGAAAAGGAAATTAATTGCAGAAAAATACCAGGAAAAGGAAATTAATTGGAGACAGATACCAGGAAAAGGAAATTAATTGGAGACAGATACCAGGAAAAGGAAATTAATTGGAGACAGATACCAGGAAAAGGAAATTAATTGGAGACAGATACCAGGAAAAGGAAATTAATTGGAGACAGATACCAGGAAAAGGAAATTAATTGGAGACAGATACCAGGAAAGGAAATTAATTGGAGACAGATACCAGGAAAAGAAAATTAATTGGAGACAGATACCAGGAAAAGGAAATTAATTGGAGACAGATACCAGGAAAAGAAAATTAATTGGAGAACAGACACCAGGAAAAGGAAATTAATTGGAGACAGACACCAGGAAAAGGAAATTAATTGCAGAAAAATACCAGGAAAAGGAAATTAATTGGAGACAGACACCAGGAAAAGGAAATTAATTGGAGACAGATACCAGGAAAAGGAAATTAATTGGAGACAGATACCAGGAAAGGAAATTAATTGGAGACAGATACCAGGAAAGGAAATTAATTGGAGACAGATACCAGGAAAAGGAAATTCATTGGAGACAGATACCAAGAAAAGGAAATTCATTGGAGACAGACACCAGGAAAAGGAAATTCATTGGAGACAGATACCAGGAAAAGGAAATTAATTGGAGACAGATACCAAGAAAAGGAAATTAATTGGAGACAGATACCAAGAAAAGGAAATTAATTGGAGACAGACACCAGGAAAAGGAAATTCATTGGAGACAGATACCAGGAAAAGGAAATTAATTGGAGACAGATACCAGGAAAAGGAAATTAATTGGAGACAGATACCAGGAAAAGGAAATTAATTGGAGACAGATACCAAGAAAAGGAAATTCATTGGAGACAGATACCAGGAAAAGGAAATTAATTAGAGACAGATACCAGGAAAAGGAAATTCATTGGAGACAGATACCAGGGAAAGGAAATTAATTGGAGACAGATACCAGGAAAGAAAATTAATTGGAGACAGATACCAGGAAAAGAAAATTAATTGGAGAACAGACACCAGGAAAAGGAAATTAATTGGAGACAGACACCAGGAAAAGGAAATTAATTGCAGAAAAATACCAGGAAAAGGAAATTAATTGGAGACAGATACCAGGAAAAGGAAATTAATTGGAGACAGATACCAGGAAAAGGAAATTAATTGGAGACAGATACCAGGAAAAGGAAATTAATTGGAGACAGATACCAGGAAAAGGAAATTAATTGGAGACAGATACCAGGAAAAGGAAATTAATTGGAGACAGATACCAGGAAAGGAAATTAATTGGAGACAGATACCAGGAAAAGAAAATTAATTGGAGACAGATACCAGGAAAAGGAAATTAATTGGAGACAGATACCAGGAAAAGAAAATTAATTGGAGACAGATACCAGGAAAGGAAATTAATTGGAGACAGATACCAGGAAAAGAAAATTAATTGGAGACAGATACCAGGAAAAGGAAATTAATTGGAGACAGATACCAGGAAAAGGAAATTAATTGGAGACAGATACCAGGAAAAGAAAATTAATTGGAGAACAGACACCAGGAAAAGGAAATTAATTGGAGACAGACACCAGGAAAAGGAAATTAATTGCAGAAAAATACCAGGAAAAGGAAATTAATTGGAGACAGACACCAGGAAAAGGAAATTAATTGGAGACAGATACCAGGAAAAGGAAATTAATTGGAGACAGATACCAGGAAAGGAAATTAATTGGAGACAGATACCAGGAAAGGAAATTAATTGGAGACAGATACCAGGAAAAGGAAATTAATTGGAGACAGATACCAAGAAAAGGAAATTCATTGGAGACAGACACCAGGAAAAGGAAATTCATTGGAGACAGATACCAGGAAAAGGAAATTAATTGGAGACAGATACCAAGAAAAGGAAATTAATTGGAGACAGATACCAAGAAAAGGAAATTAATTGGAGACAGACACCAGGAAAAGGAAATTCATTGGAGACAGATACCAGGAAAAGGAAATTAATTGGAGACAGATACCAGGAAAAGGAAATTAATTGGAGACAGATACCAGGAAAAGGAAATTAATTGGAGACAGATACCAAGAAAAGGAAATTCATTGGAGACAGATACCAGGAAAAGGAAATTAATTAGAGACAGATACCAGGAAAAGGAAATTCATTGGAGACAGATACCAGGGAAAGGAAATTAATTGGAGACAGATACCAGGAAAGAAAATTAATTGGAGACAGATACCAGGAAAAGAAAATTAATTGGAGAACAGACACCAGGAAAAGGAAATTAATTGGAGACAGACACCAGGAAAAGGAAATTAATTGCAGAAAAATACCAGGAAAAGGAAATTAATTGGAGACAGATACCAGGAAAAGGAAATTAATTGGAGACAGATACCAGGAAAAGGAAATTAATTGGAGACAGATACCAGGAAAAGGAAATTAATTGGAGACAGATACCAGGAAAAGGAAATTAATTGGAGACAGATACCAGGAAAAGGAAATTAATTGGAGACAGATACCAGGAAAGGAAATTAATTGGAGACAGATACCAGGAAAAGAAAATTAATTGGAGACAGATACCAGGAAAAGGAAATTAATTGGAGACAGATACCAGGAAAAGAAAATTAATTGGAGAACAGACACCAGGAAAAGGAAATTAATTGGAGACAGACACCAGGAAAAGGAAATTAATTGCAGAAAAATACCAGGAAAAGGAAATTAATTGGAGACAGACACCAGGAAAAGGAAATTAATTGGAGACAGATACCAGGAAAAGGAAATTAATTGGAGACAGATACCAGGAAAGGAAATTAATTGGAGACAGATACCAGGAAAGGAAATTAATTGGAGACAGATACCAGGAAAAGGAAATTAATTGGAGACAGATACCAGGAAAAGGAAATTAATTGGAGACAGATACCAGGGAAAGGAAATTAATTGGAGACAGATACCAGGGAAAGGAAATTAATTGGAGACAGACACCAGGAAAAGGAAATTAATTGCAGAAAAATACCAGGAAAAGGAAATTCATTGGAGACAGATACCAGGAAAAGGAAATTAATTGGAGACAGATACCAGGAAAAGGAAATTAATTGGAGACAGATACCAGGAAAAGGAAATTAATTGGAGACAGATACCAGGAAAGGAAATTAATTGGAGACAGATACCAGGAAAGGAAATTAATTGGAGACAGATACCAGGAAAAGGAAATTAATTGGAAACAGATACCAGGAAAAGGAAATTAATTGGAGACAGATACCAGGAAAAGGAAATTAATTGGAGACAGATACCAGGAAAGGAAATTAATTGGAGACAGATACCAGGAAAAGAAAATTAATTGGAGACAGATACCAGGAAAAGGAAATTAATTGGAGACAGATACCAGGAAAAGGAAATTAATTGGAGACAGATACCAGGAAAAGGAAATTAATTGGAGACAGATACCAGGAAAAGGAAATTAATTGGAGACAGATACCAGGAAAGGAAATTAATTGGAGACAGATACCAGGAAAAGGAAATTAATTGGAGACAGATACCAGGAAAAGGAAATTAATTGGAGACAGATACCAGGAAAAGGAAATTAATTGGAGACAGATACCAGGAAAAGGAAATTAATTGGAGACAGATACCAGGAAAGAAAATTAATTGGAGACAGATACCAGGAAAAGAAAATTAATTGGAGAACAGACACCAGGAAAAGGAAATTAATTGGAGACAGACACCAGGAAAAGGAAATTAATTGCAGAAAAATACCAGGAAAAGGAAATTAATTGGAGACAGATACCAAGAAAAGGAAATTAATTGGAGACAGACACCAGGAAAAGGAAATTAATTGGAGACAGACACCAGGAAAAGGAAATTAATTGGAGACAGATACCAGGAAAAGGAAATTAATTGGAGACAGATACCAGGGAAAGGAAATTAATTGGAGACAGATACCAGGAAAAGGAAATTAATTGGAGACAGACACCAGGAAAAGGAAATTAATTGCAGAAAAATACCAGGAAAAGGAAATTCATTGGAGACAGATACCAGGAAAAGGAAATTAATTGGAGACAGATACCAGGAAAAGGAAATTAATTGGAGACAGATACCAGGAAAAGGAAATTAATTGGAGACAGATACCAGGAAAGGAAATTAATTGGAGACAGATACCAGGAAAGGAAATTAATTGGAGACAGATACCAGGAAAAGGAAATTAATTGGAGACAGATACCAGGAAAAGGAAATTAATTGGAGACAGATACCAGGGAAAGGAAATTAATTGGAGACAGATACCAGGGAAAGGAAATTAATTGGAGACAGATACCAGGAAAGAAAATTAATTGGAGACAGATACCAGGAAAAGAAAATTAATTGGAGAACAGATACCAGGAAAAGGAAATTAATTGGAGACAGACACCAGGAAAAGGAAATTAATTGCAGAAAAATACCAGGAAAAGGAAATTAATTGGAGACAGATACCAAGAAAAGGAAATTCATTGGAGACAGATACCAGGAAAAGGAAATTAATTGGAGACAGACACCAGGAAAAGGAAATTCATTGGAGACAGATACCAGGAAAAGGAAATTAATTGGAGACAGACACCAGGAAAAGGAAATTCATTGGAGACAGATACCAGGAAAAGGAAATTAATTGGAGACAGACACCAGGAAAAGGAAATTAATTGGAGACAGACACCAGGAAAAGGAAATTAATTGCAGAAAAATACCAGGAAAAGGAAATTAATTGGAGACAGATACCAAGAAAAGGAAATTAATTGGAGACAGACACCAGGAAAAGGAAATTAATTGGAGACAGACACCAGGAAAAGGAAATTCATTGGAGACAGATACCAGGAAAAGGAAATTAATTGGAGACAGACACCAGGAAAAGGAAATTAATTGGAGACAGATACCAGGAAAAGGAAATTAATTGGAGACAGATACCAAGAAAAGGAAATTAATTGCAGAAAAATACCAGGAAAAGGAAATTAATTAGAGACAGATACCAGGCAAAGGAAATTCATTGGAGACAGATACCAAGAAAAGGAAATTCATTGGAGACAGATACCAGGAAAAGGAAATTAATTAGAGACAGATACCAGGAAAAGGAAATTCATTGGAGACAGATACCAGGGAAAGGAAATTAATTGGAGACAGATACCAGGAAAGAAAATTAATTGGAGACAGATACCAGGAAAAGAAAATTAATTGGAGAACAGACACCAGGAAAAGGAAATTAATTGGAGACAGACACCAGGAAAAGGAAATTAATTGCAGAAAAATACCAGGAAAAGGAAATTAATTGGAGACAGATACCAAGAAAAGGAAATTAATTGGAGACAGACACCAGGAAAAGGAAATTAATTGGAGACAGACACCAGGAAAAGGAAATTCATTGGAGACAGATACCAGGAAAAGGAAATTAATTGGAGACAGATACCAGGAAAAGGAAATTAATTGGAGACAGATACCAGGAAAAGGAAATTAATTGGAGACAGACACCAGGAAAAGGAAATTAATTGGAGACAGATACCAGGAAAAGGAAATTAATTGGAGACAGATACCAAGAAAAGGAAATTCATTGGAGACAGATACCAAGAAAAGGAAATTAATTGGAGACAGATACCAGGAAAAGGAAATTAATTAGAGACAGATACCAGGCAAAGGAAATTCATTGGAGACAGATACCAAGAAAAGGAAATTCATTGGAGACAGATACCAGGAAAAGGAAATTAATTGGAGACAGATACCAAGAAAAGGAAATTCATTGGAGACAGATACCAGGAAAAGGAAATTAATTAGAGACAGATACCAGGCAAAGGAAATTAATTAGAGACAGATACCAAGAAAAGGAAATTAATTAGAGACAGATACCAAGAAAAGGAAATTCATTGGAGACAGATACCAGGAAAAGGAAATTAATTAGAGACAGATACCAGGCAAAGGAAATTAATTAGAGACAGATACCAGGAAAAGGAAATTCATTGGAGACAGATACCAGGAAAATGAAATTAATTGGAGACAGATACCAAGAAAAGGAAATTCATTGGAGACAGATACCAGGAAAAGGAAATTAATTGGAGACAGACACCAGGAAAAGGAAATTCATTGGAGACAGATACCAGGAAAAGGAAATTAATTGGAGACAGATACCAGGAAAAGGAAATTAATTGGAGACAGACACCAGGAAAAGGAAATTAATTGGAGACAGATACCAAGAAAAGGAAATTCATTGGAGACAGATACCAGGAAAAGGAAATTAATTAGAGACAGATACCAGGCAAAGGAAATTAATTAGAGACAGATACCAGGAAAAGGAAATTCATTGGAGACAGATACCAGGAAAAGGAAATTAATTGGAGACAGATACCAGGAAAAGGAAATTAATTGGAGACAGATACCAAGAAAAGGAAATTCATTGGAGACAGATACCAGGAAAAGGAAATTAATTAGAGACAGATACCAGGAAAAGGAAATTCATTGGAGACAGATACCAGGAAAAGGAAATTAATTGGAGACAGATACCAAGAAAAGGAAATTAATTAGAGACAGATACCAAGAAAAGGAAATTCATTGGAGACAGATACCAGGAAAAGGAAATTCATTGGAGACAGATACCAGGCAAAGGAAATTAATTAGAGACAGATACCAAGAAAAGGAAATTCATTGGAGACAGATACCAGGCAAAGGAAATTAATTAGAGACAGATACCAAGAAAATGAAATTCATTGGAGACAGATACCAGGAAAAGGAAATTAATTGGAGACAGAAACCAGGAAAGGAAATTGATTAGAGACAGAAACCAGGAAAAGGAAATTAATTGGAGACAGAAACCAGGAAAAGGAAATTAATTAGAGACAGAAACCAGGAAAAGGAAATTAATTGGAGACAGATACCAGGAGAAGGAATTGATAGGAGACAGACACCAGGAAAAGGAAATAAATGGGGTGACAGGTACCAGGAAAAGTAAATTAATTGGAGACAGATACCACGAAAAGGAAATTCATTGGAGAGACACTAGGCAAAGGAAATTAATTAGAGACAGAAACCAGGAAAAGAAAATTAATTGGAGACAGAAACCAGGAAAAGAAAATTAATTGGAGACAGATACCAGGAAAAGGAAATTAATTGGAGACAAATACCAGGAAAAGGAAATAAATGGGGTGACAAGTACCAGGAAAATTGAATTAATGAGACAGATTTGTTGTGATAAAAAGTTAACAGAAAAAGGTGATAGATCTTCAACATAAAAAATAACAGAGAGAGAGAGAGAGAGAGAGAGAGAGAGAGAGAGAGAGAGAGAGAGAGAGAGAGAGAGAGAGAGAGAGAGAGGTAGTAATATTCAACTCTGAAAACCTATCAATGTAATTGCTTATTTCGATTCTCTCTCTCTCTCTCTCTCTCTCTCTCTCTCTCTCTCTCTCTCTCTCTCTCAGCAACCCTTTCTTTTGCTCAATCAATCAATCAGTCAATCAACTCGTTTACCTATCTATCTATATGTCCATGTAAATACCCTCTTCATGTATGGAGAATAGATGGGGAAGAAGAGGAGCCTGAGGTGTAGGGGAGGGCATAGGGATTAGGGGAAAGATAACAAGGTGTGGGGAATGGAGGGAGAAAGGGAGAGAGGGAGGGGGAGGGGGAGGGGGAAGGGTAGGAGGAAGATGCTGCTAGATATTATTGATCTTTCCAACTCCCTCTCATCTCTCGGGACCCAATCAGTCGGCGTCGCATCCAAATGTAATCCGTTCAAAACACCTGTTACAGTTGCAGCAGCATTCATTTTCTCTCTCTCTTTCTCTCTCTCTCTCTCTCTCTCTCTCTCTCTCTCTCTCTCTCTCTCTAGATAGATAGATAGATAGATAGATATGGTCCTCTCTCTCTCTCACTCTCTCTCTCTCTCTCTCTCTCTCTCTCTCTCTCTCTCTCTCTTTGATAGATATGGTCCTCTTTCTCCCTCTCTCTCTTTGATAGATATGGTTCTCTCTCTCTCTCTCTCTCTCGATAGATAGATAGATAGATAGATAGATAGATAGATAGATATGGTCCTCTCTCTCTCTCTCTTGATAGATATAGTCCTCTCTCTCTCTCTCTCTCTCTCTCTCTCTCTCTCTCTCTTGATAGATATGGTCCTCTCTCTCTCTCTTTCTCTCTCTCTCTCTCTCTCTCTCTCTCTCTCTCTCTCTCTCTCTCTCTCTCTATCAACTGGATGAATTTAACTTCGAGTATATGACCTATATACTTTTTTGGTCTGTGGTAAGTTCAAAAGTACGTTTGTAGTTAACATTTTTATTGTAATTTTGATGATTTTTTTTTTAAATAGATAATGTAAACAATGGAAGAAATGACAAAAACAATGAATGTTTAGATAATAAATAATGATTATAATAAGGAATATAGTTATATGATAGAAAATTAAGTTAATTACTAATTATTATTTTTATCTTTAGCTAAGCTACAACCCTAGTTGGAAAAGCAAGATGCTATAAGCCCAAGGGCTCCAACAGGGAAAATAGCCCAGTGAGGAATGCAGATAAGGAATTAAATAAACGATATAAATGATAAACAATTGAAAGAAATATTTTAGAAATATTAACAACATCAAAACAGATATTTCATGTATAAACTATAGAGAGACTTGTGTGGGCCTGTTCAACATAAAAACATTTGCTGTAGGTTTGAACTTTCGAAGTTCTACTGATTCAACTACCCGTTTAGGAAGATCATTCCACAACTTGGTAACAGCTGGAATAGAACTTTTAGAATACTGTCTAGTATTGAGCCTCATGATGGAGGAGGCCTGAGTATTAGAATTGACTGCTCATCCAGTATTAGGAACAGAGTGGTACTATCCGG
>NC_090747.1:61534258-61546758 GCF_036898095.1 Palaemon carinicauda | reverse complement strand
CGATCATTACGTGCAAGAAGTATTTTGGGGGAGGGGGGGAGGTGGGGGCCTTTTTATCTTATTTCGGGGGAGGGCAAGACGGTTTGGCTTTGATTTCGGCAAGAGGTTTGACTGGGGAGGGGGAAATTTTAAAGAGACTGCGCCCGAATTACATGTTTCTAAAGTAAGCGAATTTTGTGGGGTTTGTTTACATTTGGACAGTATTGCCACACGCTGCTAGACAGCGTACCTCGGCATGATATGATATGTAATATCATAAACAAAGATACAAAATCACAATGGTATTTTACAATCGCTTCTTCTTCACCAGAATAATAATTTAGGAATGACTACCAAACAAATTCACCTCTAGCAAAGTCGATAATTAGCATTACATGAGGAGCATAATCATACAATTCTGGCAACACTGCATTATGGCCTCTTCTGAGCTCCTGCTAAACATAGCCATTCCGGCAGCAAAGTCTGGATGGCTTTAAGTGCTCCCTGTCACGCTATGCTTCTTCAAGACCTCGTTCAAGAGGGGAAATAGATGGACTGTTTCTCTGTAAAAACGTGGTGCGTGAGTTGTATTATGTTATTTTTTCCTTGTATTACAAAGGCTTTTTCTTAAAGTCTCCGATAATGTATCCAAAGTTTTATTTTTTTTTCACGTGAAGAGCCTTCAGTCAGACATGGTTCCTTTGAGGGATTTTCTTCCTTCTAAGATTACCAACCTTTTGAAGAAAAGGAAGATCACGGTGTTAAGAAACACACAGGAAAGCAGAGAGTTCCACATCCTGGAAGTAATGATGAAAAGAACTAGTTTGAACCTGGTGACCTCTTGGGAGTGATGTCGAAAGTAGAGCAGAGCTTGGTGACTTGAATGCTTAAGTATCTGTATAGAGAGAAGAGCTTGGTGACTTGAATGCCTAAGTTTCTGTTTAGAGAGAAGAGCTGGGTGACATGAATGCTTAAGTATCTGTATAGAGAGAAGAACTAGGTGACGTGAATGCTTAAGTGTCTGTATAGAGAGAAGAGCTGGGTGACTTGAATGCTTGAGTATCTGTATAGAGAGAAGAGCTGGGTGACGTGAATGCTTAAGTGTCTGTATAGAGAGAAGAGCTGGGTGACTTGAATGCTTAAATATCTGTATAGAGAGAAGAGCTGGGTGACTTGAATGCTTAAGTATCTGTATAGAAAGAAGAGCTGGGTGACTTGAATGCTTAAATATCTGTATAGAGAGAAGAGCTGGGTGACTTGAATGCTTGAGTATCTGTATAGAGAGAAGACCAGGGTGACTTGAATGCTTGAGTATCTGTATAGAGAGAAGACCAGGGTGACTTGAATGCTTAAGTATCTGTATAGAGAGAAGAGCTGGGTGACTTGAATGCTTGAGTATCTGTATAGAGAGAAGAGCTGGGTGACTTGAATGCTTAAGTATCTGTATAGAGAGAAGAGCTGGGTGACTTAAATGCTCAAGTATCTGTATAGAGAGAAGAGCTGGGTGACTTGAATGCTTAAGTATCTGTATAGAGAGAAGAGCTGGGTGACTTGAATGCTTAAATATCTGTATAGAGAAAAGAGCTTGGTGACTTGGATGTTTAAGTATCTGTATAGAGAGAAGAGCTGGGTGACTTGAATGCTTAAGTATCTGTATAGAGAGAAGAGCTGGGTGACTTGAATGCTTAAGTATCTGTATAGAGAGAAGAGCTGGGTGACTTAAATGCTTAAGTATCTGTATAGAGAGAAGAGCTGGATGACTTGAATGCTTAAGTATCTGTATAGAGAGAAGAGCTTAGTGACTTGAATGCTTAAGTATCTATATAGAGAAAAGAGCTTGGTGACTTGGATGTTTAAGTATCTGTATAGAGAGAAGAGCTGGGTGACCTGAATGCTTAAGTATCTGTATACAGTGAAGAGCTTGGTAACTTGAATGCTTAAGTATCTGTATAGAGAGAAGAGCTTGGTGACCTGAATGCTTAAGTATCTGTATACAGTGAAGAGCTTGGTAACTTGAATGCTTGAGTATCTGTATAGAGAGAAGAGCTTGTTGACTTGAATGCTTAAGTATCTGTATAGAGTGGAGAGCTTGGTGACCTGAATGCTTAAGTATCTGTATACAGTGAAGAGCTTGGTGACTTGAATGTTTAAGTATCTGTATAGAGAAGAGAGCTTGTTAACTTGAATGCTTAAGTATCTGTATAGAGAGAAGAGCTTGGTGACCTGAATGCTTAAGTATCTGTATACAGTGAAGAGCTTGGTGACTTGAATGTTTAAGTATCTGTATAGAGAGAAGAGCTTGGTGACCTGAATGCTTAAGTATCTGTATACAGTGAAGAGCTTGGTGACTTGAATGTTTAAGTATCTGTATAGAGAGAAGAGCTTGGTGACTTGAATGTTCAAGTATCTGTATAGAGAGAAGAGCTTGGTGACCTGAATGCTTAAGTATCTGTATAGAGAGAAGAGCTTGGTGACTTGAATGTTCAAGTATCTGTATAGAGAGAAGAGCTTGGTGACGTGAATGCTTAAGTATCTGTATAGAGAGAAGAGCTGGGTGACTTGAATGCTTAAGTATCTATATAGAGAAAAGAGCTTGGTGACTTGAATGTTTAAGTATCTGTATAGAGAGAAGAGCTTGGTGACCTGAATGCTTAAGTATCTGTATAGAGAGAAGAGCTTGGTGACTTGAATGTTCAAGTATCTGTATAGAGAGAAGAGCTTGGTGACCTGAATGCTTAAGTATCTGTATAGAGAGAAGAGCTTGGTGACCTGAATGCTTAAGTATCTGTATAGAGTGAAGAGCTTGGTGACTTGAATGTTCAAGTATCTATATAGAGAGAAGAGCTTGGTGACTTGAATGTTTAAGTATCTGTATAGAGAGAAGAGCTTAGTGACTTGAATGTTTAAGTATCTGTATAGAGAGAAGAGCTTGGTGACTTGAATGCTTAAGTATCTGTATAGAGAGAAGAGCTGGGTAACTTGAATGCTTAAGTATCTATATAGAGAAAAGAGCTTGGTGACTTGAATGTTTAAGTATCTGTATAGAGAGAAGAGCTTGGTGACCTGAATGCTTAAGTATCTGTATAGAGTGAAGAGCTTGGTAACTTGAATGCTTAAGTATCTGTATAGAGAGAAGACCTTGGTGACTTGAATGTTCAAGTATCTGTATAGAGAAGAGCTTAGTGACTTGAATGTTTAGTATCTGTATAGAGAGAAGAGCTGGGTGATGTGAATGCTTAAGTGTCTGTATAGAGAGAAGAGCTGGGTGATGTGAATGCTTAAGTGTCTATATAGAGAGAATAGCTGGGTGACTTGAATGCTTGAGTATCTGTATAGAGAGAAGAGCTGGGTGACGTGAATGCTTGAGTGTCTGTATAGAGAGAAGAGCTGGGTGACTTGAATGCTTGAGTATCTGTATTGAGAGAAGAGCTGGGTAACGTGAATGCTTGGGTGTCTGTATAGAGAGAATAGCTGGGTGACTTGAATGCTTGAGTATCTGTATAGAGAGAAGAGCTGGGTGACGTGAATGCTTGACTGTCTGTATAGAGAGAAGAGCTGGGTGACTTGAATGCTTGAGTATCTGTATAGAGAGAAGAGCTGGGTGACGTGAATGCTTGAGTGTCTGCATAGAGAGAAGAGCTGGGTGACTTGAATGCTTGAGTATCTGTATAGAGAGAATAGCTGGGTGACTTGAATGCTTGAGTATCTGCATAGAGAGAAGAGCTGGGTGACGTGAATGCTTGAGTGTCTGCATAGAGAGAAGAGCTGGGTGACTTGAATGCTTGAGTATCTGTATAGAGAGAAGAGCTGGGTGACGTGAATGCTTAAGTGTCTGCATAGAGAGAAGAGCTGGGTGACGTGAATGCTTGAATATCTGTATAGAGAGAAGAGCTGGGTGACGTGAATGCTTAAGTGTCTGTATAGAGAGAAGAGCTGGGTGACTTGAATGCTTGAGTATCTGTATAGAGAGAAGAGCTGGGTGATGTAAATGCCTAAGTTTCTGTATAGAGTGAAGAGTTGGGTGACTTGAATGCTTGAGTATCTGTATAGAGAGAAGAGCTGGGTGACGTGAATGCCTAAGTTTCTGTATAGAGTGAAGAGTTGGGTGACTTGAATGCTTAAGTGTCTGTATAGAGAGAAGAGCTGGGTGACATGAATGCTTAAGTATCTGTATAGAGAGATGAGCTGGGTGATGTGAATGCTTAAGTTTCTGCATAGAGAGAAGAGCTGGGTGACATGAATGCTTAAGTATCTGTATAGAGAGAAGAGCTGGGTGACGTGAATGCTTAAGTATCTGTATAGAGAGAATAGCTGGGTGATTTGAATGCTTGAGTACCTCTATAGAGAGAAGAGCTGGGTGACGTGAATGCTTAAGTGTCTGTATAGAAAGAAGAGCTGGGTGACGTGAATGCTTAAGTGTCTGTATAGAGAGAAGAGCTGGGTGACTTGAATGCTTGAGTGTCTGTATAGAGAGAAGAGCTGGGTGACTTGAATGCTTAAGTATATGTATAGGGAAAAGAGCTCGTTGACTTGAATGCTTGAGTATCTGTATAGAGAGAAGAGCTGGGTGACGTGAATGCTTAAGTGTCTGTATAGAGAGAAAAGCTGGGTGACTTGAATGCTTGAGTATCTGTATAGAGAGAAGAGCTGGGTGACTTGAATGCTTAAGTGTCTGTATAGAGAGAAGAGCTGGGTGACTTGAATGCTTGAGTGTCTGTATAGAGAGAAGAGCTGGGTGACTTGAATGCTTAAGTATATGTATAGGGAAAAAAGCTTGTTGACTTGAATGCTTGAGTATCTGTATAGAGAGAAGAGCTGGGTGACGTGAATGCTTAAGTGTCTGTATAGAGAGAAAAGCTGGGTGACTTGAATGCTTGAGTATCTGTATAGAGAGAAGAGCTGGGTGACTTGAATGCTTAAGTGTCTGTATAGAGAGAAGAGCTGGGTGACTTGAATGCTTGAGTATCTGTATAGAGAGAAGAGCTGGGTAACGTGAATGCTTAAGTGTCTGTATAGAGAGAAGAGCTGGGTGACATGAATGTTTAAGTATCTGTATAGAGAGAAGAGCTTGGTGACTTGAATGCTTAAGTATATGCATAGGGAAAAGAGCTTGGTGACTTGAATGCTTAAGTATCTGTATAGAGAGAAGAGCTGGGTGACTTGAATGTTTAAGTATCTGTATAGAGAGAAGAGCTTGGTGACTTGAATGCTTAAGTATATGTATAGGGAAAAGAGCTTGGTGCTTGAATGCTTAAGTATCTGTATAGAGAGAAGAGCTGGGTGACGTGAATGCTTAAGCGTCTGTATAGAGAGAATAGCTGGGTGACTTGAATGCTTGAGTATCTGTATAGAGAGAAGAGCTGGGTGACGTGAATGCTTAAGTGTCTGTATAGAGAGAAGAGCTGGGTGACTTGAATGCTTAAGTGTCTGTATAGAGAGAAGAGCTGGGTGACTTGAATGCTTGAGTATCTGTATAGAGAGAAGAGCTGGGTGACGTGAATGCTTAAGTGTCTGTATAGAGAGAAGAGCTGGGTGACGTGAATGCTTAAGCGTCTGTATAGAGAGAATAGCTGGGTGACTTGAATGCTTGAGTATCTGTATAGAGAGAAGAGCTGGGTGACGTGAATGCTTAAGTATCTGTATAGAGAAGTATCTGTATAGAGACAAGAGCTGGGTGACGTGAATGCTTAAGTATCTGTATAGAGAGAAGAGCTGGGTGACGTGAATGCTTAAGTGTCTGTATAGAGAGAAGAGCTTGGTGACTTGAATGCTTGAGTATCTGTATAGAGAGAAGAGCTGGGTGACGTGAATGATTAAGTGTCTGTATAGAGAGAATAGCTGGGTGACTTGAATGCTTGAGTATCTGTATAGAGAGAAGAGCTGGGTAACGTGAATGCTTAAGTGTCTGTATAGAGAGAAGAGCTTGGTGACTTGAATGCTTGAGTATCTGTATAGAGAGAAGAGCTGGGTGACGTGAATGATTAAGTGTCTGTATAGAGAGAATAGCTGGGTGACTTGAATGCTTGAGTATCTGTATAGAGAGAAGAGCTGGGTAACGTGAATGCTTAAGTGTCTGTATAGAGAGAAGAGCTGGGTGACTTTAATGTTTAAGTATCTGTATAGAGAGAAGAGCTTGGTGACTTGAATGCTTAAGTATATGTATAGGGAAAAGAGCTGGGTGACGTGAATGCTTAAGTATCTGTATAGAGAAGTATCTGTATAGAGACAAGAGCTGGGTGACGTGAATGCTTAAGTATCTGTATAGAGAGAAGAGCTGGGTGACGTGAATGCTCAAGTGTCTGTATAGAGAGAAGAGCTTGGTGACTTGAATGCTTGAGTATCTGTATAGAGAGAAGAGCTGGGTGACGTGAATGATTAAGTGTCTGTATAGAGAGAATAGCTGGGTGACTTGAATGCTTGAGTATCTGTATAGAGAGAAGAGCTGGGTGACGTGAATGCTTAAGTGTCTGTATAGAGAGAATAGCTGGGTGACTTGAATGCTTAAGTATCTGTATAGAAAGAAGAGCTGGGTGATGTGAATGCTTAAGTGTCTGATATAGAGAGAAGAGCTGAGTATCTGTATAGAGAGTAAGAGATTGGTGACGTGAATGCTTAAGTGTCTGTATAGAGAGAAGAGCTTGGTGACTTGAATGCTTGAGTATCTGTATAGAGAGAAGAGATTGGTGACGTTGAATGCTTAAGTGTCTGTATAGAGAGAAGAGCTTGGTGACTTGAATGCTTGAGTATCTGTATAGAGAGAAGAGATTGGTGACTTGAAATGCTTAAGTATCTGTATTGGGAAAAAGAGCTTGGTGACTTGAATGCTTTGAGTGTCTCTATAGAGAGAAGAGCTGGGTGACTTGAATGCTTAAGTGTGTGTATAGAGAGAAGAGCTGGGCTGACTTGAATGCTTGAGCTATCTGTATAGAGAGAAGAGCTGGGTGACTCGAATGCTCAAGTGTCTGTATAGAGAGAAGAGCTGGGTGACTCGAATGCTCAAGTGTCTGTATAGAGAGAAGAGCTGGGTGACTCGAATATGCTCAAGTGGTCTGTATAGAGAGAAGAGCTGGGTGACTCGAATGCTCAAGTGTCTGTATAGAGAGAAGAGCTGGGTGACTCGAATGCTCAAGTGTCTGTATAGAGAGAAGAGCTGGGTGACTCGAATGCTCAAGTGTCTGTATAGAGAGAAGAGCTGGGTGACTCGAATGCTCAAGTGTCTGTATAGGAAGAAGAGCTGGGTGACTCGAATGCTCAAGTGTCTGTATAGGGAGAAGAGCTGGGTGACTCGAATGCTTAAGTATCTGTTATAGAGAGAAGAGCTGGGTGACTCGAATGCTCAAGTGTCTGTATAGGGAGAAGAGCTGGGTGACTCGAATGCTTAAGTATCTGTATAGAGAGAAGAGCTGGGTGACGTGAATGCTTAAGTGTCTGTATAGGGAGAAGAGCTGGGTGACTCGAATGCTTAAGTATCTGTATAGAGAGAAGAGCTGGGTGACATGACATGCTTAAGTATCTGTATAGAGAGAAGAGCTGGGGTTGACATGAATGCTCAAGTGTCTGTATAGGGAGAAGAGCTGGGGTGACATGAATGCTTAAGTGTCTGTATAGGGAGAAGAGCTGGGTGACTTGAATGCAGAAGTTTGGCTTTTTCATATTTCAAGTTTTCAACTCATGGAATCTGTATGTTCTGTAACCTTATTGCAAACCATTGTTACCTTTGTAGTAAGGGTTGCTATACTTTCAAGGCAATATCATTTGGTAGTCATTGGTTGTAACCAATAAACGGATCATGCTCCTTAAGGCTTGGTACATATGGGCACTAATAACTCCACTTGCTCTCAATTTTTCTTTCCTTATTACCTCCGCCAACGAAATTGGGAATAGGTTATGTTTATTTCATCTGTTTGTGAAGAACTTCCCGGCCACAATTTGACTCATAGAGGTAGTGAAACTTTTAGGGATTAATTTTTAAGTTGACACGTGATAGTGATTCAATTTTGAAAGTCCCAAGTCAAAGGTCAAGGTTGAACAAAAGGTCGAACCGAATTACCCCCTAACCCTTAAACGCAATTTTGCACACTTCAAATATGCTTATGGTCTAAATTGATTCCGGGAAAGGCACGCTGGTTTCGAGATATAAGCAGCCGTGGAGGAGGTCTGCACTCGTATTTTAATTATTCTCTATTATTTAGAATTTCAACGTATTTTATTATCCTTAAAAAGAATTCGATAAATCAAACATAATTCTTCATTTTTGGCTGTTCTACTATAAATCATCATGAGAGAAATGTTGATTATTTTTGTATTCTCTTTTTCTCTATATTTAATTTCTTCTCTCGTAGTTTATTTCCTTATTTCCTTCCTTCACTGGGCTATTTTTTTCCCTGTTGGAGCCCTTAAGCTTATAGCATCCTGGTTTTCCAACTAGGGTTGCAGTTTAGCGAGTACTACTTCTACTACTACTACTACTACTACTAATAATAATAATAATAATGTTAGGATAAGCAGAAGCAAAAGATGAATCCCACAGATTTTTATCTACAAAGAACAAAAGTATAAATCAATATTGAATTCTTTTATACATTATTACGATTTATTATTATACATTTCGTCTTTCAGCGCCACTTCCCTATAATGTATACTATCAATTCATTGCAAAATTAGGCCATAATAAAATGAAAGAAAAATGTCAATTATTATTTTTATAAAGGTATAATACACCTATTTCCTCAAAGTTGAATTCTCTCTCTCTCTCTCTCTCTCTCTCTCCTCTCTCTCTCTCTCTCTCTTCTTTTTTTTTTAATGCCAAATTTTTCCTCCTACAACTTTCTTAGGTAAATTCTCTCTCTCTCTCTCTCTCTCTCTCTCTCTCTCTCTCTCTCTCTCTCTTTTTTTTTAAAATGCCAAATTTTTCCTGTCTTTTACAACTTTCTTAGGTAAATTCTCTCTCTCTCTCTCTCTCTCTCTCTCTCTCTCTCTCTCTCTCTCTCCTAGACATTCAATCTCTTTCTTTCTTTTCTGAGGCCTTCATTAACCATTTCTCTCTCTCTCTCTCTCTCTCTCTCTCTCTCTCTCTCTCTCTCTCTCTTTTTTAAAAAATGCCAAATTTTTCCTGTCTTATACAACTTTCTTGGGTAAATTCTCTCTCTCTCTCTCTCTCTCTCTCTCTCTCTCTCTCTCTCTCTTTTTTAAAAAATGCCAAATTTTTCCTGTCTTATACAACTTTCTTGGGTAAATTCTCTCTCTCTCTCTCTCTCTCTCTCTCTCTCCTCTCTCTCTCTCTTTTTTAAAAAATGCCAAATTTTTCCTGTCTTATACAACTTTCTTGGGTAAATTCTCTCTCTCTCTCTCTCTCTCTCCTCTCTCTCTCTCTCTCTCGTTCCTTTAATCATCGATGGAACCGATGATGAAAATCGATAGCCAGTAATTGTGCCTTTGGACAAGGTTTAGCTATTAAGAGAAGCTGCCACTCTCTCACGCCTCGGTAGTGCCCGAAAAGGATCACTTGGGTCCCCCCGTCCCTTTGGAGACCCGGGTTTTAAAGGATTCGATTCCCTTTCGATTGTCTCTTGTTTTCCAGAGAGCAGGAAATTTTGGGGCCCCAGAATTTAGACGCCTCTTCTCTCTCTCTCTCTCTCTCTCTCTCTCTCTCTCTCTCTCTCTCATAAAAAATCTTAACGTTTTCCTCTCTCTTATATAACTTTTAGTAACTCTCTCTCTCTTTCATACAAATTTTTTAGGTCTCTCTCTCTCTCTCTCTCTCTCTCTCTCATACAACCTTTTTAGGTCTCTCTCTCTCTCTCATACAACCTTTTTAGCTCTCTCTCTCTCTCTCTCTCTCTCTCTCTCTCTCTCTCTCAAAAAAAAAAAAAAAAAAAAATCCAACTCTTTTTTTCTCACAACTTTTAGAACTTTCGTATGTAACTTTTTCCTCTCTCTCTCTCTCTCTCTCTCTCTCTCTCTCTCTCTCTCTCTCTCTCTCATTCAGAAGAGGATGGTAGACATCTGCAGTTTATGTTATCGAGGCTAATATGATTGGTGTAATTTTATATGTATCGACCAATCAGAGGCAAGATTGTAACTGGCTAGATATCGACTGTTGATATTTACCGTCAGCGTTAAAAAAACATATTAATATAGATAGTGAAAGGTAAAAAGTTAAAATAAAGTACAATAACAATAAGTAATTAATTTATTTTCTAATATTTATCTTGCTTAATGACACTAATACAGATTTTATTAATTATTAATTATTAATTATTAAAGAACAGGTTCATATTGTTATTATTATGACCGCCACCAAGGATGTTATAAAATAGCCTAAGTTTATTTATTTTTTTGTTTGTTTGTTTGTGTGTAAGGTTATCTCAAAACTGATTATCGGATTTTCAAGGTTGTGATTTTGGTTGTTATTGTTATCATTATTATTGAATAGTTTCATTCAGGGTCAACATATGAAAAGGGGAGAGCTTGGTCCGTAGACTTGATTAGAATGATGATAATCTCTTATTATTATTATTATTATTATTATTATTTTTATTACTTCTACTATTATTATTATTATTATTATTATTATTATTATTATTATTATTCTATTATAATAGAGGAAGTGAAGAGAGCACTAGATGAAACGAGAGTAGGAAAAGCATCTGGTATGGATGGTGTGAGAGCTGAGATGTTGAAGGAAGAGGGGTGTGACTGTACTTGAATGGCTGGTGAGATTGTTTAATATGTGTTTTGTGTTGTCAATGGTACCAGTAGATTGGGTTTGTGCGTGTATTGTACCATTATATAAGGGTAAGGGAGATGTGCATGAGTGTTGTAATTCAAAGGATATTAGTTTGTTGAGTGTAGTTGGAAAAGTGTATGGTAGAGTACTGATTATTAGGATTAAGGATAAAACAGAGAATGCAATCTTAGAAGTACAGGGTGTTTTTAGAAGAGGTAGGGGTTGTATGAATCAGATTTTTACAGTTAGGCAGATATGCGAGAAATATTTAGCAAAAGGTAAGGAGGTGTATGTTGCGTTTATGGATCTGGAGAAAGCGTATGATAGAGTAGATAGGGAAGCAATGTGGAATGTGATGAGGTTATATGGATTTGGTGGAAGGTTGTTGCAAGAAGTGAAAAGTTTCTACAAAGGTAGTAAAGCATGTGTTTGGATAGGAAATGAAGTGACTGATTGGTTTCCGGTGAGAGTGGGGCTGAGACAGGGATGTGTGATGTCGCTGTGGTTGTTTAACTTGTATGTTGATGGAGTGGTGAGAGAGGTGAATGCTCGAGTTCTTTGACGAGGATTAAAACTGGTAGACGAGAATGACCATGAATGGGAGGTAAATCAGTTGTTGTTTGCGGATGATACTATACTGGTTGCATACACAGAAGAGAAGCTTGACCGACTAGTGTCAGAATTTGGAAGGGTGTGTGAGAGAAGGAAGTTGAGAGTTAATGTGGGTAAGAGTAAGGTTATGAGATGTACGAGAAGGGAAGGTGGTGCAAGGTTGAATGTCATGTTGAAGGGAGAGTTACTTGAGGAGGTGGATCAGTTTAAGTACTTGGGGTCTGTTGTTGCAGCAAATGGTGGAGTGGAAGCAGATGTACGTCAGAGAGTGAATGAAGGTTGCAAAGTGTTGGGGGCAGTTAAGGGAGTAGTAAAAAATAGAGGGTTGGGCATGAATGTAAAGAGAGTTCTATATGAGAAAGTGATTGTACCAACTGTGATATATGGATCGGAGTTGTGGGGAATGAAAGTGATGGAGAGACAGAAATTGAATGTGTTTGAGATGAAGTGTCTGAGGAGTATGGCTGGTGTATCTCGAGTAGATAGGGTTAGGAACGAAGTGGTAAGGGTGAGAACGGATGTAAGAAATGAGTTAGCAGCTAGAGTGGATATGAATGTGTTGAGGTGGTTTGGCCATGTTGAGAGAATGGAAAATGGCTGTCTGCTAAAGAAGGCGATGAATGCAAGAGTTGATGGGAGAAGTACAAGAGGAAGGCCAAGGTTTGGGTGGATGGATGGAGTGAAGAAAGCTCTGGGTGATAGGAAGATAGATGTGAGCGAGGCAAGAGAGCGTGCTAGAAATAGGAATGAAAGGCGAGCGATTGTGACGCAGTTCCGGTAGGCCCTGCTGCTTCCTCCGGTGCCTTAGATGACCGCGGAGGTAGCAGCAGTAGGGGATTCAGCGTTATGAAGCTTCATCTGTGGTGGATAATGTGGGAGGGTGGGCTGTGGCACCCTAGCAGTACCAGCTGAACTCGGTTGAGTCCCTTGTCAGGCTGGGAGGAACGTAGAGAGTAGAGGTCCTCTTTTTGTTTTGTTTCATTTGTTGATGTCGGCTACCCCCCAAAATTGTTGGAAGTGCCTTGGTATATGTATGTATTATTATTATTATTATTATTATTATTATTATTATTATTTCTATTGTTATGATTATTATTATTATTATTATTACTATTATTATTATTATTATTGTTATTATTATTACTATTATTATTATTATCATTACCATTATTATTATTAT
>NC_090747.1:61508031-61526258 GCF_036898095.1 Palaemon carinicauda | reverse complement strand
CTACAACCCTAGTTGAAAAAGTAAGATGCTATAAGCCCAAGGGCTCAAACAGGCAAAGAAAGGGAATAAGGAAACAGTTAGTATTTTGTGCTTGAGTGTACCTTCAAGCAAGAAAACTTTAACCTAAGAGAGGGGAAGACCATGGTACAGAGGCTATGGCATTACCTAAGACTAGAGAATAATGGTTTGATTTTGGAGTGTCCTTCTCCTAGATGAGCTGCTTACCATAGCTAAAGGGTCCTCTACTACCCTTACCAGGAGGAAAGTAGCCACTGAACAATTACAGTGCAGTAGTTAACCCTTCAGAGAAGAAATTTTTTTTTTTTTCAGCTATCACGGCATGTACTAGAAAGAGGAAAGAGGAGAATGTTTAAATATAGGCCAGACTATTCGGTTTATATGTAGGCAAAGGAAAAACATGCCGTAACTAGAGAGAGATCCAATGTAGTACTGTTTTGGCCAGTCAAAGGACCCCATAACTCTCTAGCGGTAGTATCTCAACGGGGTGGCTAGTGCCATGGCCAGAGGAGAATCTATAAAGAACAGGCCAGGCTATTCGGTGTGTATTTAGGCAAAGGCATAATGAGCCGTAACCTAAGAGGGATCCAATGTAGTACTATCTGGCTAGTCAAAGGACCCAATAACTAACCTTTCTCAACGGGTAGCTGGTGCTTTTGCTAACCTACAACCTATCTGGACCAAGAGTTAACAGTGACTACTTTATTTTTATTTTTTATTATATATAAGAAGACGCCATTTCTCTTCCTCCTGCAGCGTCTATGATATCCAGAGTAAAAATTGGAGAAAAGTTACGGGATGGAAGTTCCGAGTTGCGATCGGCTGTGGGCCATAATTTGGGGGAGAGGGACCCGGCTTAAACTTGGTGGTCATCTCATACTGGTCTTAAATGTCTTCAGAATTAATAGATAAATCTTTATTCCTCTTTTTTTATATCAGTTTTTTGAAACTTGGTTTCATATATTTCCTCGTTCCAGGTTTTTACCTTTTTTTTTATTTTTTTTATTTTATATTTAATTATCGCCTCTATTTTCTTGAATCTTCATTTTATAAACGTTAAGTTTTATTTTGTTTTCATAATTTTCAAATTAATTATTTTTCAAGTATTCTAATTACTGATTCCACCTTTTTTCGAAGGATTTTATTCTTCTTGAAACTCAAATTCATGGTGCTATTCTTAAAATGTAAATGATCTTATTCTTGGAATTTAAATTTCTGATTCTATTCTTGAAATTTAAAATTTGAATAGAATAAGAATTCTATTTTCCAAATTTAAATTTCTTGACATTTAAATATGAACCTGAAGATCTCTGTCTGCTTGTATGAAATTTGAATACTAGATTTTATTGTAGAAGCAAAAAATTCTGGTTTTATTCTTCTTGAAATTCAAATTTCTGACTCTATATTTTTGGAATGTAAATTTCGAATACTATTCTTCCTAAAATTTGATTTTCATTATATTCTTTAAATTTTATTTTTCTGATTCTATTCTTGAAATTCAAATATAATAAGAAATTCCAATTTAGAAATTTAAATTTCTTGACATTTAATTTTGTATGAAGTATAGGACTAAGGAGAAGTTGAGAATCTATTACTGCTAGTAGTAGTAGTAGTAGTAGTAGTAGTAGTAGTAGTAGTAGTAGTAGTAGTAGTAGAAGAAGATTTCAGCTAGTCAGAGGATATGGTCGAGAGATTATTTATTACCTACAGTTTTGCCACTAAAAGCACACTGCAAGCATAATCCCTCCAATGGTGAGAAACAAAATTAGGGAATGTCTCAAGTTATAAGGGAGTGGGAAAGGGAGGGATTCAGGGGAAGGGGTAAAACTATAGGTAAGGTTATGGGTAAGGAAAAGGGAAGGGGAAAGGCAAGTGGGATGAGAGAGAGAGAGAGAGAGAGAGAGAGAGGAGAGAGAGAGAGAGAGAGAAGGATACTGCTAATCCAATTCATAACAAAACAGACACACCTAAAAATACTAGACCACACACTAGTTTATTAAATTCTCAGCTTAAACCACTCCTTGTTTTTTTAAATGTGTGTGAAAGAGAGAGAGAGAGAGAGAGGAGAGAGAGAGAGAGAGAGAGAGAGAGAGAGAGAGAGAGAGAGAGAGAGAGAGAGAGAGAGAGAGAGGTCCAATAATATCCTTTTCCTTTCTTCTTTTCCCAGAGTTGAGGCTCAAAAACATTTCATCTCAGATTTCCTTCACTTCTCAATTTTCCCACGACATGTCAATGATGGAGGGAGGGGGGGGGGGGGAGGGAGAGAGAAAGGGGGGGGGGTTAGAAGTTCCTTTGGTGTGCGTTCGAGTGTGCGCACGCGCGTGTGTCAGCTTCAGGAGAAAGCGGGTTTTATTATAAAAGTTTTAAGTTTCGCAAAAAGCCAGCCTGACTTGTCGTCAATATGGCGTGGAGGAGAAAGATGGCGGCCTTTGAGAACAAGAGATCCATTGATAATCGAACTGGTCCATCTTTTTCTTGTTGGAGAATAAAAAAAAGTTGTTTTCAGGGTTTGCAAATAGTTATTTTCGCTTCAATAGCTCGTTTCCTGTTGTGTATTCTCCATTTATAAGATAGATTCATATGAAAAGGTATTCTTATATATATATGTATATATATATATATATATATATATATATATATATATATATATATATAGAATTATGCATAACTATATCCTTTGAATGATCAATATTATCTAGTTTTCTGGCAGCATTTGGCATCTTTAAGTCTAACTTGGTATAAAAAAATGACATTTCTTTCTATATTTGCACATAATCATGTCCATTTATTATGTATAATTGTGGTTTATACGACCAAACAGTATTCTGTCAAAACGTTAATTTAGGCTTTTAGTTGTTATTTCATAAGAATATATTCATCAAATATTAACGATTTAACCTTTTACCCCCAGGCTATTTGGAAATTTCCAACCCTTAACCCCTAGGGGCTAATTTTTTTCAAGCACATTTTGCAGTATATTTTTTTTAAGTTGTTCTAGGCAGTCAGGTTGGTCTCATTCTCTTGGAAAATGCCTGAAGTTTCTCAAAAAATTATGAAATATATGCAAAAAAAAATTTAAATAGCAGTTTTTTGCAAGAACGTACCGGTACGTCCATGGGGGTAAAGGGATGAGTTTTGTGAAACGTACCAGTACGTCCTTTGGGGGTAAAAGGGTTAAGTACAATGTTCGTTGTCAAAATGAAGATATGACAAGAATATACTGTTTGTATGACACAGTCTCAAACAGGCGGCATATCCCCTGCATAACATATCTGGCTGCGACTGGGTACAGTCCAAAATCTTGAACATGCTCCGCCTACAAGCACCGAGATTGGCCAATTGTATTTGCTCCTCCTACAAGCATCGTGATTGGCCACTTGTATTTGCTCCTCCTACAAGCATCGTGATTGGCCACTTGCATTCGCCCCAACGTGGCTCGCTTCACTCTGAAATGAACATTATGTCATTGCTCTTCTGTTCTGGAAAGAAGAACATTGACGTGTTGCACATGCCAATCTCTTGTGTCATTATTTAAATTGCCATAATTACTTACCTATTTTACTATTAATATTATGTTTACATGAATCAGCTGTGAGAATGTTGCAGCCAATCACGATGCTTGCGAGCGGAGTACGTTAAAGATTTTGTACTGCACCCTATGGCTTCCCTGCATATCATCAGGTGTTAAAATGGATATCGAAAAGCTAACAGCTGCTAGTAATCAAGAAAAAATGGCATTTTACTTTTCATAATCTCCTTTTGTTTACCAAATGCTCTCCATCCCCATGCTTATCCTTCTTTTAATTTCGGTGTCGTGTCGTGGGGAAACACTTACTGTCTGTCCTAAGTACATATATTCATTAAGTCTCTAGATCTTCAATCATAACCCTTATTTCTTGCCTCTAAGCATTTTCATAGAACATTATCTTAGTTTTACTCGCTGAATATTATCTGGGTTTACTCATATTCATTTTCAGTCCTATATTTCTACTCTCTCTATTCAAGTCTTCTATCCTCTTTTACAATTCCCCCATAATTCATTAAACAAAACTATGCCATCTGCATATCTTGATTTGTTTAGGTATTCCCAGTTGATATTAATACCCATATTTTCCCGATCTAAATTAAAAAAAAAAAAACTATTTCTAGGCAGGCTATGAATAATTTAGGAGAGATGAGATCTCCCTGTCTAACTCTATTCTCAATCGGTATTTTATATACATACGCATATATATATATATATATGTATATATATATATATATATATATATATGTGTGTGTGTATAAATATATATATATATATATACATATATATGTATATATAATTATATATATGTATATATATATACATATATATATGTATATCTATATATATGTATATATATATATATATATATATATATATATATATATATATATATATATATATATACATATATATGCATATATATACATATACATATATACATATATATTATACATATATACTTATATAATATATATAGACATATATATACATATAATATATATACATATAATATATATATATATATATATATATATATATATATATATATATATATAAATGCAATTCCATACAATTTCAAACTAAACATTCCACTTCATTACAAGCAATCCCTTATTATCTTAAAATCTTTTTTTTTCTCAAAATTGCATTTTTCTGTTACTTTCCAACCATACTAATGTAAGCTTCTCCCCCTCCCCCCTTATCATCATCATTACCTCCCCTAACACCCTACCCCAGCCTTCCCCCTCCCACCCCAGGTCGGTTCCCCCTTTGAACTTTGACCTGAGTTAGAATAATTTGGCAGTTGGTCCCCCTAACGACCTGGTGTGATCCTGTCGTTAGGGAAATCAGCTAGTAATGTTGCTTACCCTATCAGGGGCTGTTGACTGAAGCTAGCTTTTAGTGATAATCTCTCTCTCTCTCTCTCTCTCTCTCTCCTCTCTCTCTCTCTCTCCTCTCTCTCTCTCTCTCTCTCTGTTTTTTTCTATACATTGGCCACTCATTAATTCACTTTTCATTTATTCTAATTATTTCTCACTTCTTACCTTTTCCTCTTCTAGTGATTTTTTTTTATATAAGATTAACATATTCAAAATCTTATTACATTAATGAATGTCTAATTGTTTTGAGTAATTTAATTTTCTTTATATAAATCTTTATAAATCATAATTTTTTATTTTATATATATATATATATATATATATATATATATATATATTTATATATATATAAATATATATATATATATATATATATATATATATATATATATATATATATATATATATATTATTACCTCATTCTAGGATCGAACCTCAGTCTCTTCAATGAAAGGCAAGGTAGAACTTAATGCTATAATCAGCATCTTCATATGATTCTACCTCATAATTACAAACTCAAATGAACAAAGCACTCTCTCTCTCTCTCTCTCTCTCCTCTCTCTCTCTCTCTCTCTCTCTCTCTCTCTCTCTCTCTCTCTCTCTCTCTCTCTCTCTCTCCTTCATGCTCCTTGGTTTTAATTAGAGGGTGTTTGATAAGAGAAGTAATTGACCCTCACTTGTGTCTGGAAAAATTGAAGGAGGGTGGTCTTCAACATTATTAATCTTATTATTATTATTATTATTATTATTATTATTATTATTATTATTTCATTTGGATCCCAAGTCCCATGTTTGTGTGTTCATACCCCCCCCCCCTCTCTCTCTCTCTCTCTCTCTCTCTCTCTCTCTCTCTCTCTCTCTCTCTCTCTCTCTCTCTCTCTCTCTCTCTCTCTCTCTCATTACTCTTAGAGAGTGGACTGCTACTGTGCCCAGTGGGAGGCTGAGTTGAAAACATGGGCGCATGATATTCCGGAGACTGGAGGCGGTGGGTGGATGGGCGTAAGCTGTGGGTGGGTGGTGGGCTGGTCATGAAATTGGGGCGTGATACCCCCGGGGAAGGGATGGTAGGTAGAGAGGATATGGATGGTGGAATTTGGAATATGTAATGGAAATATTAACGATTGGATGCGATAATGGATCAAATGAATTTTTAATGGTGATAATGGATAAAATGTATTTTTAATGGTGATATTGGATGAATTGGATTTTTTAATGGTGATGGTGGATAAAATGGATTTTAATTGTGATAATGGATTAAATGGATTTTAATTGTGATAATGGATAAAATGGATTTTAATTGTGATAATGGATAAAATGGATTTTAATTGTGATAATGGATAAAATGGATTTTAATTGTGATAATGGATAAAATGGATTTTAATGGTGATAATGGATCAAATGGATTTTCATTGGTGATAATGGATAAAATGGATTTTAATTGTGATAATGGATAAAATGGATTTTAATGGTGATAATGGATCAAATGGATTTTTAATGGTGATAATGGATCAAATGGATTTTCATTGGTGATAATGGATAAAATGGATTTTAATGGTGATAATGGATCAAATGGATTTTAATGGTGATAATGGATCAAATGGATTTTTAATGGTGATAATGGATCAAATGGATTTTCATTGGTGATAATGGATAAAATGGATTTTAATGGTGATAATGGATCAAATGGATTTTTAATAGTGATAATGGATCAAATGGATTTTCATTGGTGATAATGGATAAAATGGATTTTTAAAGGTGATATGGATCAAATGTAATTTTAATGGTGATATTAGATAAAATGGATTTCTAATGGTGATCATGGATATAATGGATTCGTAATGGGGATAATGGATATAATGGATTCTGAATGGGGATAATGGATATAATGGATTCTTAATGGTGATAATGGATCAAATGGATTTCTAATGGTGATCATGGATATAATGGATTCGTAATGGTGGTAATGGATCAAGTGGATTTTTAATGGTGATAATGGATAAAATGGATTTTTAATGGTGATAATGGATAAAATGGTTTTCTAATGGTGATAATGGATAAAATGGATTTCTAATGGTGATAATGGATAAAATGGATTTCTAATGGTGATGGTGGATAAAATGGATTTTAATTGTGATAATGGATAAAATGGATTTTAATTGTGATAATGGATAAAATGGATTTTTAATGGTGATAATGGATAAAATGGATTTCTAATGGTGATAATGGATAAATTGGATTTTTAATGGTGATAATGGATAAAATGGATCTTTAATGGGTGGTGATTTGATTGAAAACGGGCGATGAAAATGGGGCAATGGGAATGTTCTGGTTATTGATAATGGGTGAAAATGGTGGTAATTGGAAGTGATAATACATAGGAAGGATATTGGAAATGGGGAAATGGAAGATGATAATGGGAACAATAACAATGGATTAAAAATAGATGAAGGTCATAATGAAGAAATTTAGTTTAATAATATTGGGTGAAGTAATAATAGAATTAATTAATAATAAATTAACATATTTACTAAGATAATTTATATTAAAAAGCCAAAACCTGATTTAGAATTACATATAAAATGGTAAAAATAAGGACACATTTTTATCAATTTTGGTGATAATTTCACCATTGAATGAGTAATCGGTGGTGATAATTTGAGCAGGTGATAGTGGATAAGGGACATATGGAGGAAGTGATAAATACTGGTGATAGCAGATGATTTTAAATAATGGGAGAGAGGATTAAGGTGATAATGGAATTGGTAAATGGTAGATAGAAAAGGAAAAGCAAGAACAAGAAAATTAGATGGGCCCCCAGTAGAGCGCAGACCTTTTGTTCGACCTTGACCTTGACCTTTGACCTTAACATGTATTAATTGGCGTGGATTTTCATGCTCTCAAATATAAACCAAGTTGAAGTCTCTGTGACAATGATGTCCAAACTTATGGCTGATTACGTGAATTGGACATTTTGCTCGACCATTACCTTGACCTTTGACCTTGATCTTCCAAATTCTAATAATCTCCAGCCCTTTACATAACAGTTATTCCCCCCAAATTTTCATTACTCTACGATTAAAATTGTGGCCAGGAAGCTGTTCACAAACAAACACACACATAAATTACAAACACACAAACAAGGGCGAAAGCATAACCTCCTTCCAACTTCGTTGGTGGAGGTAATAAGAATAATCATTAACTCCTAAGACGAAAAGGAAATAGCAAGTAGGGCGGTAATGGAAGAAAGATGGTAATAAGTAAATTGATAAAGGGAAAGCTGAGTAAGAGAGTGGTTGTAGAGGAAACACTTAGAAAGATTAGAATAAATCGAGGTGATATTCTCTCTCTCTCTCTCTCTCTCCTCTCTCTCTCTCTCTCTCCTCTCTCTCTCTCTCTCTCTCTCTCTCTCTCTCTCTCTCTCTCTCCAGCTTTGACTTTAACTAAATGTTGTTGAAATATATATATATATATATATATATATATATATATATATATATATATATATATATTATATATATACACTGTATATGTATATATATACATATATATATACACTGTATATATATATATATATATATATATATATATATATATATATATATATATATATATATATATATATATATACAGTGTATATATATATGTATATATATATATACATATATATATACACTGTATATATATATATATATATATATATATATATATATATATATATATATATATATATATATTATCAGCCGTCACCAGTCCACTACAGGACAAAGGCCTCAGATATGTCCTTCCATTCCCATCTGATTGTGGGCTTTCTATGCCATTCTATGGCTGAAAATTTTCTTAGCTCGTATATCCATCATCTTCTTTTCCCTTCCATTGTTTCTTTTGCAATCTCGTTCTGTTATTCTCAATATCCGTCTATTTGTCTTCTCAATTTGTGTCCCTGTTCATATCCATTTCTTATTAAGCCTTAAGGCTGGGAGCACACTAGCGACTCTGTGGCGCCACAAAGCCACAGCATCGTGTGGCGGGGATGTGGTCTCCCATAGGTTTCCATTGTTTTCAAAGCCACGCCACGCTTACTGCTTTTCTTAGGGCGGGAGCACACTAGCGACTCTGTGGCGCCACAAAGCCACAGCATCGTGTGGCGGGGATGTGGTCTCCCATAGGTTTCCATTGTTTTCAAGTTTTGCTGCGCAAACTAGCGACTGTGGCAAGCGACTGGTTCTTTAGGCCGGGAGCACACTAGCGACTCTGTGGCGCCACAAAGCCACAGCATCGTGTGGCAGGGATGTGGTCTCCCATAGGTTTCCATTGTTTTCAAGTTTTGCCGCGCAAACTAGCGACTGTGGCAAGCGACTGGTTCTTTAGGCCAGGAGCACACTAGCGACTCTTTGGCGCCACAAAGCCACAGCATCGTGTGGCGGGGATGTGGTCTCCCATAGGTTTCCATTGTTTTCAAAGCCACGCCACGCCTGTGGCAGGGATGAGCGACAGAGAGCCACAGTCGATTGCCACAGTCGCTATTTTGCGCGGCAAAACTTGGAAACAATGGAAACCTATGGGAGACCACATCCCCGCCACACGATGCTGTGGCTTTGTGGTGCCACAGAGTCGCTAGTGTGCTCCCGGCCTAAAACATAAAAACATTAAATCATGAAAATTAAATTGCCACTTTCTCTAACAAGAAAAGTATATAATGAGATGGTCCTACCAGTATTAACTTTGGCATCAGAAACTTGGAGCCTTACTAAAGCCTTAGAACATAAGCTATATACAACAAGAGCTATGGAAAGAATAATGATGGTCATAACACTGAGAGACAAAAAAAAAAAAGAGCAATATGCGTACAAGAGCAAATTAAAGTAGAGGATATTCTTCTATGCAATAAAAAAAGAAAACAATGGACATGGCCTGGACATATAATGAGAATGTCAGACAGCAGATGGACATTGAGAATAATACAGAATGGGTCCCTAGAGATTTTATAAGAAGCAGGGGAAGGAAAAAATGAAGGATTGACGAACTATAAAGTTTGCGGATGTGAGCTGGCACAGAAAGGCCATAAACAGACGCATTTGGAAAGACATGTATGAGGCCTTTGGCCTGCAATGGACTAGTAACGTCTGATGATGATGATGTTATATATATATATATATATATATATATATATATATATATATATATATACATATATAATTGTTGAAACACTTGGTCTGATAGACTGCAGTTATCCATTAGTTGTTGGCTCAGTTAACTGAAGGTAAATAAGTCCTTCAGACAAATTGAATATTGATTTAATATCTCGTGTCATTATCTAAACCAGTCGATTGTAGCAGAAGCGATAATGAATTATTAGGGAACCTGGACACAATACGAATTCATGTAACTGTTACACACACACACGCGCGCGCGCGCACAAACACCTAAACGTGTGTACACACACGCAAACAATCACATAGACAAGTTTCTATATATTTATTCACAGCACTTTCTCCCATTTTTACAAATATACTTATATCTTCAGGGTTGTGGTGGCCTACGTGGTAACGTCCCTGACTGGTGTTCGCCAGACTGAAGTTCGAGTCCCTCTCAAAATAGTTAGTTCCTTTGGTCATTGCAACCTCACCATCCTTGTGAGCTAAGGATGGGGGGTTTGGGGGAGCCTATAGTTCTATCTGCTGAATCGTCAGCAGCCATTGTTTGGCCCTCCTTGGTCCTAGCTTTATGGAGAGGTGGCTTGGGCGCTGATCATATGTATATATGATCAGTCTGTAGGGAATTGTCCTGTTTGATAGGACAATGTCGCTTTCCATTGTCTTTGCCATTCATGAAAGCCCTTTAAATCTTGGTCCTATCACACAGGGGAACTCTCCGCACTAGAGAGCAATATCTGTTTGCCATAGACATTCTTAGGTATCTAGCTAGGAAATCACGCAGCGTGTTCCATGTTGGTTGTCAAATCCGCATTATCGAAGCACTTGTAAAACGAGAAAGTGTAAAGTTTCTTCTTGAAAGCCTTAATATCTTCAGTCTTTCTGAGGATATGTAGTGGGTGCTTGTTTGTTGGCTGGACTATATGTACCAATTCTCTTAGATATTTTGGACGTCCAGTTTTGATAACTTGATGGATAATTTTACATATTTTAAACTCGGTTCTTGTTTTAGTAGGCAGCCATTGTAAATCAATTAGTGTGTGAGTGATCCTTTCTATGGGTGGGACACATTTTATCAGTCTTACTCCTCTATTTTTCATATTTTGTGATTTCTTAGGTTGCACTTTTGGTAGTCTGTAGGAGATGTAGTTACAGTAGTCGGTCTTGGTAATAACTCGTGATTCTTTCGCTGTTGATTTTCTTGTTCGTATAACACAAAATTTGGTCAAAATAAATGTGTATACTGTAATATCTCTCGTAATTGTCTGCCACTTTTCAGTGCTCTTTCTCCGCCGTGGCTTGCTTCTCTCGCAATTAGACATTATCTCATTGCTCCTCTGTTCTGACAAGTGGTACGTGGATGCACTACGCACGTGTGGGTTGGTATTCAAGGTATCATAATTACCTATCTGTTTTATCACTATTATTACTATGTTTACATAAGCGGAAAGGCAGCAGCCAATCACGATGTTCGTGGGCGGAGCATGTTAAAGATGAGGGGCTGTACCCAGTCACTTCTGGGATGAACTCGGTCCAAAATTCTTGATTCTCAACTACTCTAGGTTTTGGGAATTGTATGGGGGATTCGGAAGGGGTGAAGAGTGAGTTAAATTGAGAAGAAAGTATTGTTTCATTCCTCAGCGACCAAAGTTATTAGTTGGATCAAGTGAACATCAAAAGAGTTCAAATTTAGTGCAAATGCATATCTCTCAGTTTAGTCTCATTAATTAGTTTGTCTAAAATACTAAAATTGCGATTTTGCTTAGACCAAGATATTCACAATCGGTTTTTCTATAGATATACTTTCTTATATTTCATCTTTCAGAGAGAGAGAGAGAGAGAGAGATTTGCTGACTTCATTCAAGTTTCATCATCGATACTAATTTAGTTCATTAAAGGAAAATATATATATGCATATATATGTATATATATGCATATATATACACATATATATGCATATACAATATATATATATATATATATATATATATATATATATATATATATATATATATATATATATATATACACACATATATACGTATATATATGCACATACATTATATATATATATATATATATATATATATATATATATATATATATATATATATACATAGAGAGAGTGAGAGAAAGGATATTACTTAATTTTCTAAGAATATGTGGATTAACCAGAGGGAAATACAAAGTTCGAAAAGAAAGAAAAATACCTCTTCTCTCATGCAATAAGAAAGGGTGATAAAGAAATATGGGAAGAGGGAGAGGAGACAGGGAGAACAGGATGAGAAGGAGAGGGGGGGGAGAAGGAGAGGGATAAGTTATATTTCCAACCCCAGAGAGATAACTTTCTAATAAAGAAATTTAACGAAGTTTGGCTCCGAAGAATGAAGTACTTGGCAACTCGAAATGATCCTTCTCGGGAAATTGGGTCTCCGGGGTATGACCTATTTAACGTCAAAGGACAAAAATTAGCTCATTGTGAAAATCTGTTGTCGTGGCAGAGTAGTTCTCCATTTTTCATTTTCGTTTCTGTTCTTCAACTTTTCCGTGACGACGCCGTAAATTTTGGGAATTATCGTAGAGCGTTGAGATGCCGAAGTGGAGGTGGGAAGTCTATTTTGTTTTATCGATTCGCCTAATATCTATCTGTATTTTCTCCTTCCCTGATTATCTTTCTTCCTTTTCTTTATTTTTTTATTTTTTCTCTTATTACTCCTCCTCCTTATTGATAAACTTAGAAACTATCAGATTAAAAGTAGTTCCTATTCTTCATTTGCCATCTTAATATCGGATAAGTTGCCAAGTCTTACATTACATAAACAGTTATGAAGTAAGAAAGAATGAATAAAATAAATTACGAATAAGAAAAATAAAATAAATAACTTCCATCATAATTAAGAAAAATATGATAAAAACGAACTAATAAACAGAACATATTACAGATAAGTAAAAAAAAACCAATTCTTAGATGAAGGAAAAGAATTATCTGGCAACCTTTCATCTCGGACTGCATCTGAGCTTATATTAATGAACGGATGAGATGATTTATCAGGTGAACTTTCTTAATGAAACTCCTTAGTTCACCTGCGTCAGGTGTAAATCATTAGTGATGATTAAGCTACCTTCCTATCTTCTTCTTTTACTGGAGTTAAACCTTGAGAGAAGATTTGCATCATATTTGTTGTGGTGGTTGTTATTGTTATTATTGTGATTATTGTTGATAATATTCCTGTTAATTTAGTTACTTTTGATATTTTTTCTTGTCATCATTAGTAATGTTTTCAGTATTACTATATTTACTGGTTTACGCGAACCGTCAAAAATGACGACTAAGTATTTAGATAGATATACACACACACACAAGCGCGCGCACACACAGACAGATTCAACCCTTCCCCCTCTTCCTAACTACAACCCGGCAGTTTCTTGACTTTGTGGGAGATTGGGTTTTCGGAATGTACCTTTCGTGGAACCCGCTCTCGCCGCTACCCGAAGGATGGGGAGAGACCGAATAGTCATACATCTGGTAATTCCGCTGAGCCTCACAGAATATATATATATATATATATATATATATATATATATATATATATATATATATATATATATTTGTGTGTGTACATGTGTATATATATATGTATATCTGTACATATATATGTAAATATATATATATATATATACATATATATATATATATCTATATATATATGTACAATATATATACTGTGTATATATATAAATATATATATATATATGATTATATATATATATATATATATATATATATATATATATATATATATATATATATTATATATATATATGATTATATATATACCTAGACACTTGCTCTTTATTAGATAAGAGAGATTGTTGGTTAATTTTATTAGCTCTTGTTATAACCATTTGAATTATATTACAGAGAGTGTACTATATATGTTGTAATAACAACAACAACAACAACCAAAACCAAAACAACAACAATCAAAACCAAAACAACCAAAACCAAAACAATCAAAACAACAACAGCCAAAACAAAAACAAAAACCAGCAGCAACAACAAGAACATCAACACTATCTCATTACAGTGTCACTATGTTCACCGTCTTTTAAGACACATTTTGACTTTCCTCCGCCACTTTTGGCACCTGCATACGGTTAGACAAAGGGCAGCGCCTTTCAGTCTGATTTCCCCTGCGAGATTTGCATCCTCTGTTCTCCTCTTCGCCTTTGTTATCCAGAAGATCCTCTGGGACTGTAAAGGTGTGGGATAGAGTTCCTGGTTCCTGGTTCCCTACTTCCCAGAGTGCCAGCAGGATCCCCTGGGGACCTTGGGGAAAATAGGGGCATTTGCTATGCCTTGTTTTCTCCATTTTTCAAACAAGGTAAAACCCGGAAGATCTTGAGGAACCACCTAAAGAAATCTTTTCCTCTACCACTACTCTAATGAATCAAACTAGACACTAGCTAATTGGTTAGAGTTCTCTTGTCCAACCAATCAGCTAGCAGGAAACTTTTCCGAGCTAAAAGGACGCCCTTGCGAGTCATTGCAAATGCCCCTCATTAAAAAGTTTTGAGTATAGTGCCAAAATCTTATAGGGTACTGAAAACCTTAGGAGGCCTTGACATAACTATACCCCCTCCCCCCCCCCCCAACAATCATTCTAATTTATTCACCACTGTACAAAACTCTAAATGGAACTAGCATGTCACAGAGTCTGTATCTTTACACCAAAACTTCTCCACTGTACGAATCTCTGAAGGGAACTAGCATGCCACAGAGCCTGCATCTATACACCCAGATCTCTACTCAACCCCTCCCGAGCTATTTCTAGATTATCCATGTAGCAATATCAGCCATATTCCTTCTCTTTAGATACCCTATATAGTGCAGTATTCCCATTGGCCACCAGGGGCCATGCCCTAATCTTTGCTTATCAAACTCAATGACACTCCACATGTTTCTTAAGGGTTCTTGGCATACTACTACTACTACTACTACTACTACTACTACTACTACTACTACTACTATTATTATTATTATTATTATTATTATTATTATTATTATTATTATTATTATTATTACTTGCTAAGTTACAACCCTAGGATGCTACAACCCCAGGGACTCCAACTGGGGAAAATAGCCCAGTGAGGAAAAGAAATAAGTATATTTTGGGAGTAGACCCTCTTTTAAACAAATTTCACTTAAAAGTTAATTTAGTAATGAGTTTTTTTCTGTTGTTTTTATGATCTTTTCCTCTTCATTGCTATAATTCGCCAGTTACTGGGAGAGGGGCATATTTTTATGAGGACTGTATTGAAGACCATATCATTCACAATTCCTCTTCTTCTTTAATACATCAGTACACATTACAAAAGTACAGATATTTAGTACAAAGTATGTCTTTGCCGTAAATCACTTTGACAATGGCAGTGTGCATTCAGTAATTTTCACATGTGCAAAAATTCAAAATTCGTAGATTTACATGTAAGAAATCCTTCAATTTCAACTTCAAATTTTTGTACATGAAGTGAACAGTATTTATTTTGTACTTAATATCAGTACTTTTATAATGTGTACTTACCACTCATTTCATCCCTACCTTTATATATAATTTCATATTGATGTTGTTCTACATATCATTCTCTGTTGTTTGTCTTATAACTTGATTTTCCTATAAACAATCTTATTCCCGTATTCCAAATGTGTCTCTCTTTGTGTTTTCCTTCAATTGTAATTCTGCATACTTTTTTCAATCATTTATTTCATTTTCCAAATTACTTATTTTTCATATTCATTGTCATTTTCGTTTTTCGGGTGTTCTTCATAACTGCCTTTTAAAGTCTTTTTCTTCCATTATCCATCTCATTATTTTAGTTTTTTTTATTATTCATTTATTGTTATCATTATTTTAATTGCTATTTTCTGTCTATTTCCGCTTTACGTCTTATTTTTCCTTTTCTTTATTGAACAATTATCTGTTCCTTCAATTCCACCTTCGTTTCTAATGCTTCTCATCCTTTTCGTTTCTCCTATTTTCTTATCATTTTATCTTTTCTTCCTTATACATTATTATATTCTCCACTTTATTCTCATTTCAATCCTTACCTTCATTCATTGTTCCATATCGATGTGATTTTACATATTCTCATTCATTATTCCTTAATTTTTCTTCTACGATTTCTTAAAAACATTCTTATTTTATCTTCGTCCTTATTCCCACTTCTCTTACCACCTTATCTCATCCATCCTAATCTGACCTCCATCTTTATCCAAACATCCTAATTCTTATCCTTATCAATGGAAGGAGGTTGGCCTGGGGACCAGCCACCCGTTGGGATACTATCGCTAGAGAGTTATGGGATCCTTGGACTAGTCAGACAGTACTATAGTGGATCCCTCTCTCTGAGTACGGCTCATAGTTCCTTTTCCTACACATACATCGAATAGTCTGGCTTATTCTTTCCAAATTCTCCTCTGTCCTCATACACTTGACAACACTGAGCTTACCAAACAATTCTTTTTCTCTCAAGAGGTTAACCACTGCTCTGTAATTGCTCAGTGGCTATTTTGCTCTTAGTAAGGGTGAAAGAGACTCTTTAGCTATGGTGAGCAGCTCTTCTAGCAGAAGGACACTCCAAAATGACACCATTGTTCTAGTCTTGGGTAATACCATAGCCTATATATCATGGTTTTCCATTGTCTTGGGTTAGAGGTCTCTTGCTTGAGGGTACACTCGGGCACACTATTCCATATTATTTCTTTTCCTCTTATTTTTTAAAGTTTTTATAGGTCATATATGAAAAAAAATTATTTTAATGATGTTACTGTTCTTGAAATATTTTATTTTGATTGTTTATTACTTCTCTTACAGTTTATTTCCTTATTTCCCTTCCTCGGTGGGCTACTTTACCCTGGTGGAGCCCTTGGGCTTATAGCATCTTGCTTTTCCAACAAGGGTTGGGGCTAATAATAATAATAATAATAATAATAATAATAATAATAATACTAATAATAATAATGATGATGATGATGATAGTAATTATGATTATAATTATATTATAATATGATATATGATATGATATAATATAATATGATATAATATGATACCGTAATGATAGTAATAATAATAATAATAATAATGATAATAATAATAATATAATACAATATAATATGATATTATAATAATAATAATAATAATAATAATGATAATAATAATAATAATAATAATAATAATAATAATAATAATAGAAATAATAATAATGAAAATAATAAATATAATAAGAATATTAAAAATCATGAAATAATAATAATAAAAATAATAATAAAAAAAAAATAATAATAATAATAATAATAATAATAATAATCCAGACCCTCTTATTATGTTTCTCCTTTCTACTTTTCATCCTCACGTTCCAAATCATCTGTCTGGTTCGGCTCCCTCATTACGAAGGGCAACTTTGAGGCAAAGCTTCATAAGCTTTGTAAGGGAAAATATCCTTTGGCTGAGAAGAAAACATAAATTACTCTCTCTCTCTCTCTCTCTCTCTCTCTCTCTCTCTCTCTCTCTCTCTCTCTCTCTCTCTCTCTCTCTCTCTCTCTCTGACAGGAAGTTCGTCTGAAAGGGATTATTATTATAAAGGAGAAAGCTAGTGATATGAGAGGAATCTCTCTATCTCTCTCTCTCTCCCTCTCTCTCTCTCTCTCTCTCTCCCTCTCTCTCACTCTCTCTCTCTCTCTCTCTCTCTCTCTCTCACACACACACACGATAGGCTATTCGCTCTTTCTATCTATTTCTGTTGTCCTTATTTCCTTTTCCTTTTTCACTATCTATCTGTTTTTTTACTTTAATGTCCATCTTCTCTCATACTTCTTCCTATTATATGGAATCTCCCATTTTTCCTAATTCCCATTTCTCATTACTCATCATTCGTCATCCCTTCTATTCTTTTGTGTCTCTATTCACCACTTTCGTTAACTACTTTTGTCATTCATAAATAACGATCAGCATTTACTGAATCATAAGCAATTGAATCTATAGGAAAATGACGACTCATGAAAACAAATAGAGAAATTAAGGACGGGAGCACACTAGCGACTCTGTGGCGCCACAAAGCCACAGCATCGTGTGGTGGGGATGTGGTCTC
>NC_090747.1:61500531-61503031 GCF_036898095.1 Palaemon carinicauda | reverse complement strand
ATATATATATATATATATATATATATGAATATGCATATATAATATATATACATACATGTATATATACATGCATGTATATATATATATATATTCAATATACATATATATATATATACATATAAATAATAAATATATATATATATATATATATATAGTCTATATATATATATATATATATATATATATATATATATATATAAATAGTCTATATATATATATATATATATATATATATATATATATATATATATATATATATATATATATATATATATATATATATAAAGTCCACTTCTGAGTGAGGATACCTTAACATGATGAAAGAAGGGTTTGCGGATCGCCATGCTCAGCAAAGCTATGGCTAATCAGGGTCACCCATTACTAAAGTTAGTTTGCTGCGAGCAATCAAACGAAAATCTCCCACCGTCACCAATCTGCAATAGGCAGCGTGGCGATGAAAACTGGCCAAACTCAGAATACGATTTGACATGTCTGAGGCGTTTGTCCTACAGAGGAAAATAGAATACTAACCTTTATATTAAGCGGAAACCTTACTAATGAGACCAAGGTATAAGGCGAGAAGAGCTAGGAAAGACCCCATACGAGAGTAGTGCTTTCAGTGCCCCCCACGGTGTGCACTGCAGGCATTACTCGAGGATCTCAACTGTACTTGCTTTGTATCCTTCTGCTTTTGCTCCATGTCTGCTTCCTTTCTTCCATTTTGCTGTCCAACTCTTTTAACATTTACTTCATAGTGTAACTTTTATGGAAACGAACACAAACTCTCAGAAACACAAGCTCTCAGAAACACAAACAATCAGGAACACAAATTCTCAGAAACACAGGTTCTCAAAAACACAAACAATCAGAAACACAAATTCTCAGAAACACTTACACTCAGAAACAGAAACACAAACAGTCAGAAACAGAAACACTTAGAAACACAAACTCTCAGAAACACTTACACTCAGAAACAGAAACACAAACTCTCAGAAACACAAACCCTCAGAAACACAAACTCTCAGAAACACAAACTCTCTGAAACACAAGCTCTCAGAAACATAAACCCTCAGAAACACGTACACTCAGAAACAAGAAACACTTACACTCAGAAACACAAACCCTCAGAAACACAAACAATCAGAAACACTTACATTCAGAAACACAAGCATTCGAACACACAAACTCTCAGAAACACAAACTCTCAGAAACACAAACCCTCAGAAACACAAACTCTTAGAAACACAAACCCTCAGAAACACTTACACTCAGAAACACAAACTCTCAGAAACACAAACAATCAGAAACACAAGCATTGGAACACACAAGCACTTGGAAACACAAACTCTCAGAAACACAATCTCTCAGAAACACAAACCCTCAGAAACACAAACAATCAGAAACACAAACTCTCAGAAACACAAACCCTCAGAGACACAAACTCTCAGAAACACAAACACTCAGAAACACTTACATTCAGAAACACAAACCCTCAGAAACACAAATTCAAAAGAAACACAAACAATCAGAAACACAAACCCTCAAAAACACAAACTCTCAGAAACACAAACCCTCAGAAACACAAACCCACAGAAACACAAACCCTCAGAAACACAAACTCTCAGAAACACAAACAATCAGAAACACAAACTCTCAGAAACACAAATCCTCAGAGACACAAACTCTCAGAAACACAAACACTCAGAAACACTTACATTCAGAAACGCAAACCCTCAGAAACACAAATTCAAAAGAAACACAAACAATCAGAAACACAAACCCTCAAAAACACAAACTCTCAGAAACACAAACCCTCAGAAACACAAACCCACAGAAACACAAACACTCAGAAACACAAACCCTCAGAAACACAAACCCACAGAAACACAAACACTCAGAAACACAAACCCTCAGAAACACAAACTCTCAGAAACACAAACACTCAGAAACACAAACATTCAGAAACACAAATTCAAAAGAAACACAAACACTCAGAAACACAAACCCTCGGAGACACAAACACTCAGAAACACAAACCCTCAGAAACACAAGTTTAAAAGAAACACAACCACTCAGAAACACAAACCCTTAGAAACACAAACACTCAGAAACACAAATTCAAAAGAAACACAAACACTCAGAAACACAAACCCTCAGAAACACAAACACTCAGTAACACAAACCCTCAGAAACACAAATTCAAAAGAAACACAAACAATCAGAAACACAAACCCTCAAAAACACAAACCCTCAGAAACACAAATTCAAAAGAAACACAAACAATCAGAAAAACAAACCCTCAAAAACACAAACTCTCTGAAACACAAACCTCAGAAACACAAACCCACAGAAACACAAACACTCAGAAACACAAACAATCAGAAACACAAATTCAAAAGAAACACAAACCCACAGAAACACAAACCCTCAGAAACACAAACTCTCAGAAACACAAACCCTCAGAAACACAAACACTCAGAAACACTGACACTCAGAAACA
>NC_090747.1:61483031-61490531 GCF_036898095.1 Palaemon carinicauda | reverse complement strand
ACTTTAGCTATGGTAAGCAGCTCTTCTAGGAGAAGGACACTCCATAATCAAACCACTGTTCTCTAGTCTTGGGTAGTGACATAGCCTCTGTACCATGGCCTTTCACTGTCTTGGGTTAGAGTTCTCTTGCTTGAGGGTATACTCGGGCACACTATTCTATTTAATTTCTCTTCCTCTTATTTTGTTAAAGTATTCATAGCTTATATAGGAATTATTTATTTTAATGTTGTTACTGTCCTTAAAATATTTTATTTCTCCTTGTTTCGTTTCCTCATTGGGGTATTTTCCCTGTTGGGGCCCCTGGGCTTATAGCATTTTGCTTTTCCAACTAGGGTTGTAGCTTAGCAATTGATAATAATAATAATAATAATAATAATAATAATAATAATAATAATAATAATCATGTTATTGCCAAGGACATGGTCCATTTCTTGAAGAGACATTGTATGGATGTCAAGACAAGTAGAGACTCATTTTAATCAAATTAAATGTATCACCAGCTCTGATATGCCAAGTACTGGTTACATGCCAATTGTCCATGCCCAAGCTCATGAATTTGGCAATCTCCATACCGTGGTTCAGAGATGTAAGGACATAGCAAAACATTTTGGACAATACCATGTTGTACTTACTGTTGATGAAACCCTTTATTGTAAGTTAGCCCTATTACCCCCAATGGACGTACTGGTACGTTCCACAAAACTCATCCCTTTACCCCCAAGGACATACTGGTACGTTTCACGAAAACTCATCCCTTTACCCCCAGGGACGTACTGGTACGTTTCACAAAACTCATCCCTTTACCCCCAGGGACGTACTGGTACGTTTCACAAAACTCATCCCTTTAGCCCCAGGGACGTACTGGTACGTTTCACAAAACTCATCCCTTTATCCCCAGGGACGTACTGGTACGTTTCACAAAAACTCATCCCTTTACCCCCAAGGACGTACTGGTACGTTTCACAAAACTCATCCCTTTATCCCCAGGGACGTACTGGTACGTTTCACAAAACTCATCCCTTTATCCCCAGGGACGTACTGGTACGTTTCACAAAAACTCATCCCTTTACTCCCAAGGACGTACTGGTATGTTTCACAAAACTCATCCCTTTATCCCCAGGGACGTACTGGTACGTTTCACAAAAACTCTTCCCTTTACCCCCAAGGACGTACTGGTACGTTTCACAAAACTCATCCCTTTACCCACAGGGACGTACTGGTACGTTTCACAAAACTCATCCCTTTACCCCCAGGGACGTGCTGGTACGTTTCACAAAACTCATCCCTTTATCCCCAGGGACATACTGGTACGTTTCACAAAAACTCATCCCTTTACCCCCAAGGACGTACTGGTACGTTTCACAAAACTCATCCCTTTATCCCTAGGGACGTACTGGTATGTTTCAGAAAAACTCATCCCTTTACCCCCAAGGACATACTGGTACGTTTCACAAAACTCATCCCTTTACCCCCAGGTACGTACTGGTACGTTTCACAAAACTCATCCCTTTACCCCCAGGGACGTACTGGTACGTTTCACAAAACTCATCCCTTTATCCCCAAGGACGTACTGGTACGTTTCACAAAAACTCATCCCTTTACCCCCAGGGACGTACTGGTACGTTTCACAAAACTCATCCCTTTACCCCCTGGGACGTACTGGTACGTTTCACAAAACTCATCCCTTTACCCCCAGGGACGTACTGGTACGTTTCACAAAACTCATCCCTTTACCCCCAGGGATGTACTGGTACGTTTCACAAAACTCATCCCTTTATCCCCAGGGACGTACTGGTACGTTTCACAAAAACTCATCCCTTTACCCCCAAGGACGTACTGGGACGTACTGGTACGTTTCACAAAACTCATCCCTCTACCCCCAAGGATGTACTGGTACGTTTCACAAAACTCATCGCTTTACCCCCAGGGACGTACTGGTACGTTTCACAAAACTCATCCCTTTATCCCCAGGGACGTACTGGTACGTTTCACAAAAACTCATCCCTTTACCCCCAAGGACGTACTGGTACATTTCACAAAACTCATCCCTTTACCCACAGGGACGTACTGGTACGTTTCACAAAACTCATCGCTTTATCCCCAGGGACGTACTGGTACGTTTCACAAAACTCATCGCTTTATCCCCAGGGACGTACTGGTACGTTTCACAAAACTCATCCCTTTACCCCCAGGGACGTACTGGTACGTTTCACAAAACTCATCCCTTTACCCCCAGGGACGTACTGGTACGTTTCACAAAACTCATCCCTTTACCCCCAGGGACGTACTGGTACGTTTCACAAAACTCATCCCTTTACCCCCAGGGACGTACTGGTACGTTTCACAAAACTCATCCCTTTACCCCCAGGGACGTACTGGTACGTTTCACAAAAACTCATCCCTTTACCCCCAAGGACGTACTGGTACGTTTCACAAAACTCATCCCTTTACCCCCAAGGACGTACTGGTACGTTTCACAAAACTCATCGCTTTACCCCTAGGGACGTACTGGTACGTTTCACAAAACTCATCCCTTTATCCCCAGGGACGTACTGGTACGTTTCACAAAAACTCATCCCTTTACCCCCAAGGACGTACTGGTACATTTCACAAAACTCATCCCTTTACCCACAGGGACGTACTGGTACGTTTCACAAAACTCATCCCTTTACCCCCAGGGACGTAATGGTACGTTTCACAAAACTCATCCCTTTACCCCCAGGGACGTACTGGTACGTTTCACAAAACTCATCCCTTTACCCCCAGGGACGTACTGGTACGTTTCACAAAAACTCATCCCTTTACCCCCAAGGACGTACTGGTACGTTTCACAAAACTCATCCCTTTACCCCCAAGGACGTACTGGTACGTTTCACAAAACTCATCCCTTTACCCCCAGGGACGTACTGGTACGTTTCACAAAACTCATCCCTTTATCCCCAGGGACGTACTGGTACGTTTCACAAAAACTCATCCCTTTACCCCCAAGGACGTACTGGTACATTTCACAAAACTCATCCCTTTACCCACAGGGACGTACTGGTACGTTTCACAAAACTCATCCCTTTACCCCCAGGGACGTACTGGTACGTTTCACAAAACTCATCCCTTTTTCCCCAGGGACATACTGGTACGTTTCACAAAAACTCATCCCTTTACCCCCAAGGACGTACTGGTACGTTTCACAAAAACTCATCCCTTTACCCCCAAGGACGTACTGGTGCGTTTCACAAAACTCATCCCTTTACCCCCAGGGACGTACAGGTACGCTTTACAAAAGTCATCCCTTTACCCCCAGGGACGTACTGGTACGTTTCACAAAACTCATCCCTTTACCCCCAGGGACGTACTGGTACGTTTCACAAAACTCATCCCTTTATCCCCAAGGACGTACTGGTACGTTTCACAAAACTCATCCCTTTACCCCCAGGGACGTACTGATACATTTCACAAAACTCATCCCTTTACCCCCAGGGACGTACTGATACATTTCACAAAACTCATCCCTTTACCCCCAGGGACGTACTGGTACGTTTCACAAAACTCATCTCTTTACCCCCAGGGACGTACTGATACATTTTATTTCACAAAACTCATCCCTTTACCCCCAGGGACGTACTGGTACGTTTCACAAAACTCATCCCTTTACCCCCAGGGACGTACTGGTACGTTTCACAAAACTCATCCCTTTACCCCCAGGGACGTACTGGTACATTTCACAAAAACTCATCCCTTTACCCCCAAGGACGTACTGGTATGTTTCACAAAAACTCATCCCTTTACCCCCAGGGACGTACTGGTACGTTTCACAAAACTCATCCCTTTATCCCCAGGAACGTACTGGTACGTTTCACAAAAACTCATCCCTTTACCCCCAAGGACGTACTGGTACGTTTCACAAAACTCATCCCTTTACCCCCAGGGACGTACTGGTATGTTTCACAAAACTCATCCCTTTATCCCCAGGGACGTACTGGTACGTTTCACAAAAACTCATCCCTTTACCCCCAAGGACGTACTGGTACGTTTCACAAAAACTCATCCCTTTACCCCCAGGGACGTACTGGTACGTTTCACAAAACTCATCCCTTTACCCCTAGGGACGTACTGATACATTTCACAAAACTCATCCCTTTACCCCTAGGGACGTACTGGTACGTTTCACAAAACTCATCCCTTTATCCCCAAGGACGTACTGGTACGTTTCACAAAAAGTCATCCCTTTACCCCCAAGGACGTACTGGTGCGTTTCACAAAACTCATCCCTTTACCCCCAGGGACGTACTGGTACGTTTCACAAAACTCATCCCTTTACCCCCAGGGACGTACTGGTAGGTTTCACAAAACTCATCCCTTTACCCCCAGGGACATATAGGTACGTTTCACAAAACTCATACCTTTACCCCCAGGGACGTACTGATACGTTTCACAAAACTCATCCCTTTACCCCCAGGGACGTACTGGTACGTTTCACAAAACTCATCCCTTTACCCCCAGGGACGTACTGATACATTTCACAAAACTCATCCCTTTAACCCCAGGGACGTACTGGTACGTTTCACAAAACTCATCCCTTTACCCCCAGGGACGTACTGGTACGTTTCACAAAACTCATCCCTTTACCACCAGGGACGTACTGGTACGTTTCACAAAAACTCATCCCTTTACCCCGAAGGACGTACTGGTACGTTTCACAAAAACTCATCCCTTTACCCCCAGGGACGTACTGGTACGTTTCACAAAACTCATCCCTTTATCCCCAGGGACGTACTGGTACGTTTCACAAAAACTCATCCCTTTACCCCCAGGGACGTACTGGTACGTTTCACAAAACTCATCCCTTTACCCCCAGGGACGTACTGGTACGTTTCACAAAACTCATCCCTTTACCCCCAGGGACGTACTGGTACGTTTCACAAAACTCATCCCTTTACCCCCAGGGACGTACTGGTACGTTTCACAAAAACTCATCCCTTTACCCCCAGGGACGTACTGGTACGTTTCACAAAACTCATCCCTTTACCCCCAGGGACGTACTGGTACGTTTCACAAAACTCATCCCTTTACCCCCAGGGACGTACTGGTACGTTTCACAAAACTCATCCCTTTACCCCCAGGGACGTACTGGTACGTTTCACAAAACTCATCCCTTTACCCCCAGGGACGTACTGGTACGTTTCACAAAACTCATCACTTTAACCCCAGGGACGTACTGGTACGTTTCACAAAACTCATCCCTTTAACCCCAGGGACGTACTGGTATGTTTCACAAAACTAATCCCTTTACCCCCAGGGACGTACTGATACGTTTCACAAAACTCATCCCTTTACCCCCAGGGACGTACTGGTACGTTTCACAAAACTCATCCCTTTACCCCCAGGGACGTACTGGTACGTTTCACAAAACTCATCCCTTTACCCCCAGGGACGTACTGGTACGTTTCACAAAAACTCATCCCTTTACAACCAGGGACGTACTGGTACGTTTCACAAAACTCATCCCTTTACCCCCAGGGACGTACTGGTACGTTTCACAAAACTCACCCCTTTACCCCCAGGGACGTACTGGTACGTTTCACAAAACTCATCACTTTAACCCCAGGGACGTACTGGTACGTTTCACAAAACTCATCCCTTTAACCCCAGGGACGTACTGGTACGTTTCACAAAACTAATCCCTTTACCCCCAGGGACGTACTGATAGGTTTCACAAAACTCATCCCTTTACCCCCAGGGACGTACTGATACGTTTCACAAAACTCATCCCTTTACCCCCAGGGACGTACTGGTACGTTTCACAAAACTCATCCCTTTACCCCCAGGGACGTACTGGTACGTTTCGCAAAAACTCATCCCTTTACAACCAGGGACGTACTGGTACGTTTCACAAAACTCATTCCTTTACCCCCAGGGACGTACTGGTACGTTTCACAAAACTCATCCCTTTACCCCCAGGGACGTACTGGTACGTTTCACAAAACTCATCACTTTAACCCCAGGGACGTACTGGTACGTTTCACAAAACTCATCCCTTTAACCCCAGGGACGTACTGATACGTTTCACAAAACTCATCCCTTTACCCCCAGGGACGTACTGATACGTTTCACAAAACTCATACCTTTACCTCCAGGGACGCACTGATACGTTTCACAAAACTCATCCCTTTACCCCCAGGGACGCACTGGTACGTTTCACAAAACTCATCCCTTTACCCCCAGGGACGTACTGGTACGTTTCACAAAACTCATCACTTTAACCCCAGGGACGTACTGGTACGTTTCACAAAACTCATCCCTTTAACCCCAGGGACGTACTGGTACGTTTCACAAAACTAATCCCTTTACCCCCAGGGACGTACTGATACGTTTCACAAAACTCATCCCTTTACCCCCAGGGACGCACTGATACGTTTCACAAAACTCATCCCTTTACCCCCAGGGACGCACTGATACGTTTCACAAAACTCATCCCTTTACCCCCAGGGACGCACTGATACATTTCACAAAACTCATCCCTTTACCCCCAGGGACGTACTGGTACGTTTCACAAAAACTCATCCCTTTACCCCCAGGGACGTACTGGTGCGTTTCACAAAAAGTCATCCCTTTACCCCCAAGGACGTACTGGTGCGTTTCACAAAACTCATCCCTTTACCCCCAGGGACGTACTGGTGCGTTTCACAAAAACTCATCCCTTTACCCCCAGGGACGCACTGATACATTTCACAAAACTCATCCCTTTACCCCCAGGGACGCACTGATACATTTCACAAAACTCATCCCTTTACCCCCAGGGACGTACTGGTACGTTTCACACAAACTCATCCCTTTACCCCCAGGGACGTACTGGTGCATTTCACAAAAAGTCATCCCTTTACCCCCATGGACGTACTGATACATTTCACAAAACTCATCCCTTTATCCCCAAGGACGTACTGGTGCGTTTCACAAAACTCATCCCTTTACCCCCATTGACGTACTGGTACGTTTCACAAAAACTCATCCCTTTACCCCCATGGACGTACCGGTACGTCCTTGCAAAAAAACTTTCTTTAAATTTCTTTGCATATTCTTGATAACTTTATGAGAAACTTCAAGCATTTTCCAAAATAATGAGACCAACCTGACCTCTCTATGACGAAAATTATGGCTGTTAGAGCAATTTGAAAAAATATGTATTGCAAAATGTGCTTAAAAAAAATATCTGGGAGTTAAGGGTTGGGAAGTTCCAAATAGCGTTGGGGGTAAAAGGGTTAATGGAGCTTAAATGGGCAAAGTTTTACCTTTTATGTCTTTTGGTTTTATTTAACATTAACTTCTACAACTTTTTTAATAACTGTGTTGAATGTTAAATGATTATGATGCTCATTTGACTCGGGATCTGATGGCCAATTTTAATTTAGTTTTGTTTCGAAGTTTCCTTCTGTTGTAATATTTACGTTTCGTGTATAATTTTATAAATCCATGTATATCTTTGTTTTTTGGTTGATTATTTTGTTA
>NC_090747.1:61465531-61473031 GCF_036898095.1 Palaemon carinicauda | reverse complement strand
AGTGGAGTTATATTTTCAGACTGACTGACATGATTACAGTGGAGTTATATTTTCAGACTGACTGACATGATTACAGTGGAGTTATATTTTCAGACTGACTGATTTGATTACAGTGGAGTTATATTTTCAGACTGACTGACATGATTACAGTGGAGTTATATTTTCAGACTGACTGACATGATTACAGTGGAGTTATATTTTCAGACTGACTGACATGATTACAGTGGAGTTATATTTTCAGACTGACTGACTGACTGACATGATTACAGTGGAGTTATATTTTTAGACTGACTGACATGATTACAGTGGAGTTATATTTTCAGACTGACTGACTGACTGACATGATTACAGTGGAGTTATATTTTCAGTCTGACTGACTGACTGACATGATTACAGTGGAGTTATATTTTCAGACTGACTGACATGATTACAGTGGAGTTATATTTTCAGACTGACTGACATGATTACAGTAGAGTTATAATTACAGGCTGACTGACATGATTACAGTGGAGTTATATTTTCAGACTGACTGACTTGATTACAGTGGAGTCATACTTTCAGACTGACTGACTAACTGATTTGATTACAGTGGAGTTATATTTTCAGACTGACTGACTAACTGATTTGATTACAGTGGAGTTATATTTTCAGACTGACTGACTAACTGATTTGATTACAGTGGAGTTATATTTTCAGACTGACTGACTAACTGATTTGATTACAGTGGAGTTATATTTTCAGACTGACTGATTTGATTACAGTGGAGTTATATTTTCAGACTGACTGACATGATTACAGTAGAGTTATAATTACAGGCTGACTGACATGATTACAGTGGAGTTATATTTTCAGACTGACTGATTTGATTACAGTGGAGTTATATTTTCAGACTGACTGATTTGATTACAGTGGAGTTATATTTTCAGACTGACTGACATGATTACAGTGGAGTTATATTTTCAGACTGACTGACATGATTACAGTGGAGTTATATTTTCAGACTGACTGACATGATTACAGTGGAGTTATATTTTCAGACTGACTGATTTGATTACAGTGGAGTTATATTTTCAGACTGACTGACATGATTACAGTGGAGTTATATTTTCAGACTGACTGACATGATTACAGTGGAGTTATATTTTCAGACTGACTGACATGATTACAGTGGAGTTATATTTTCAGACTGACTGACTGACTGACATGATTACAGTGGAGTTATATTTTTAGACTGACTGACATGATTACAGTGGAGTTATATTTTCAGACTGACTGACTGACTGACATGATTACAGTGGAGTTATATTTTCAGTCTGACTGACTGACTGACATGATTACAGTGGAGTTATATTTTCAGACTGACTGACATGATTACAGTGGAGTTATATTTTCAGACTGACTGACATGATTACAGTAGAGTTATAATTACAGGCTGACTGACATGATTACAGTGGAGTTATATTTTCAGACTGACTGACTTGATTACAGTGGAGTCATACTTTCAGACTGACTGACTAACTGATTTGATTACAGTGGAGTTATATTTTCAGACTGACTGACTAACTGATTTGATTACAGTGGAGTTATATTTTCAGACTGACTGACTAACTGATTTGATTACAGTGGAGTTATATTTTCAGACTGACTGACTAACTGATTTGATTACAGTGGAGTTATATTTTCAGACTGACTGATTTGATTACAGTGGAGTTATATTTTCAGACTGACTGACATGATTACAGTAGAGTTATAATTACAGGCTGACTGACATGATTACAGTGGAGTTATATTTTCAGACTGACTGATTTGATTACAGTGGAGTTATATTTTCAGACTGACTGATTTGATTACAGTGGAGTTATATTTTCAGACTGACTGACATGATTACAGTGGAGTTATATTTTCAGACTGACTGACATGATTACAGTGGAGTTATATTTTCAGACTGACTGACATGATTACAGTGGAGTTATATTTTCAGACTGACTGATTTGATTACAGTGGAGTTATATTTTCAGACTGACTGACATGATTACAGTGGAGTTATATTTTCAGACTGACTGACATGATTACAGTGGAGTTATATTTTCAGACTGACTGACATGATTACAGTGGAGTTATATTTTCAGACTGACTGACTGACTGACATGATTACAGTGGAGTTATATTTTTAGACTGACTGACATGATTACAGTGGAGTTATATTTTCAGACTGACTGACTGACTGACATGATTACAGTGGAGTTATATTTTCAGTCTGACTGACTGACTGACATGATTACAGTGGAGTTATATTTTCAGACTGACTGACATGATTACAGTGGAGTTATATTTTCAGACTGACTGACATGATTACAGTGGAGTTATATTTTCAGACTGACTGACTGACTGACATGATTACAGTGGAGTTATATTTTAAGACTGACTGATTTGATTACAGTGGAGTTATATTTTCAGACTGACTGATTTGATTACAGTGGAGTTATATTTTCAGACTGACTGATATGATTACAGTGGAGTTATATTTTCAGACTGACTGATATGATTACAGTGGAGTTATATTTTCAGACTGACTGACTGACTGACATGATTACAGTGGAGTTATATTTTCAGACTGACTGATTTGATTACAGTGGAGTTATATTTTCACACTGACTGATATGATTACAGTGGAGTTATATTTTCAGACTGACTGACTGACTGACATGATTACAGTGGAGTTATATTTTCAGACTGACTGACATGATTACAGTGGAGTTATATTTTCAGACTGACTGACATGATTACAGTGGAGTTATATTTTCAGACTGACTGACTGACTGACATGATTACAGTGGAGTTATATTTTCAGACTGACTGACTGACATGATTACAGTGGAGTTATATTTTCAGACTGACTGACATGATTACAGTGGAGTTATATTTTCAGACTGACTGACATGATTACAGTGGAGTTATATTTTCAGACTGACTGACTGACTGACATGATTACAGTGGAGTTATATTTTCAGACTGACTGACATGATTACAGTGGAGTTATATTTTCAGACTGACTGATTTGATTATAGTGGAGTTATATTTTCAGACTGACTGACATGATTACAGTGGAGTTATATTTTCACAATGACTGACATGATTACAGTGGAGTTATATTTTCACAATGACTGACATGATTACAGTGGATTTATATTTTCACAATGACTGACATGATTACAGTGGTTATATTTTCAGACTGACTGACATGATTACAGTGGAGTTATATTTTAACAATGACTGACATGATTACAGTGGAGTTATATTTTCACAATGACTGACATGATTACAGTGGAGTTATATTTTCACAATGACTGACATGATTACAGTGGAGTTATATTTTCACAATGACTGACATGATTACAGTGGAGTTATATTTTCACAATGACTGACATGATTACAGTGGAGTTATGTTTTCAGACTGACTGACATGATTACAGTGGATTTTCACAATGACTGACATGATTACAGTGGAGTTATATTTTCACAATGACTGACATGATTACAGTGGAGTTATATTTTAACAATGACTGACATGATTACAGTGGAGTTATATTTTCACAATGACTGACATGATTACAGTGGAGTTATATTTTCAGACTGACTGACATGATTACAGTGGAGTTATATTTTCACAATGACTGACATGATTACAGTGGAGTTATATTTTAACAATGACTGACATGATTACAGTGGAGTTATATTTTCACAATGACTGACATGATTACAGTGGAGTTATATTTTCACAATGACTGACATGATTACAGTGGAGTTATATTTTCACAATGACTGACATGATTACAGTGGAGTTATGTTTTCAGACTGACTGACATGATTACAGTGGATTTTCACAATGACTGACATGATTACAGTGGAGTTATATTTTCACAATGACTGACATGATTACAGTGGAGTTATATTTTCACAATGACTGACATGATTACAGTGGAGTTATATTTTCACAATGACTGACATGATTACAGTGGAGTTATGTTTTCAGACTGACTGACATGATTACAGTGGATTTTCACAATGACTGACATGATTACAGTGGAGTTATATTTTCACAATGACTGACATGATTACAGTGGAGTTATGTTTTCAGACTGACTGACATGATTACAGTGGATTTTCACAATGACTGACATGATTACAGTGAGTTATATTTTCACAATGACTGACATGATTACAGTGGAGTTATGTTTTCAGACTGACTGACATGATTACAGTGGAGTTATGTTTTCAGACTGACTGACATGATTACAGTGGATTTTCACAATGACTGACATGATTACAGTGGAGTTATATTTTCACAATGACTGACATGATTACAGTGGAGTTATGTTTTCAGACTGACTGACATGATTACAGTGGATTTTCACAATGACTGACATGATTACAGTGGAGTTATATTTTCACAATGACTGACATGATTACAGTGGAGTTATGTTTTCAGACTGACTGACATGATTACAGTGGAGTTATGTTTTCAGACTGACTTACATGATTACAGTGGATTTCACAATGACTGACATGATTACAGTGGAGTTATATTTTCACAATGACTGACATGATTACAGTGGAGTTATGTTTTCAGACTGACTGACTGATTACAGTGGAGTTATGTTTTCAGACTGACTGACATGATTACAGTGGAGTTATGTTTTCAGACTGACTGACATGATTACAGTGGAGTTATGTTTTCAGACTGACTGACATGATTACAGTGGAGTTATATTTTTTTAAACAGGTGACAATACTAAGTAAAAAAAAGTACCATACAAATATGCTTCTCTATTTCTTCACCATCCTTTTAATGTTTTCCTCCTCCTCCTCCTCCCTCCCTCCCTCCCTCCCTCCTCCCTCCTCCCTCCTCCTCCTCCTTCTCCCTCCTCCTCCTCCTCCTCCCTTCTCCCTCCTTCTCCTCCTCCTCCTCCCTCCTCCCCCTCCCCCTCCCCCTCCTACTCCTACTCCTCCTTCTCCTCCTCCTCCTCCTCCTCCTCCTCCTCCTCCTCCTCCTTCCTCCTCCCTCCCTCCCTCCCTCCCCTCTCCTCCGCCTCCTCCTCCTCCTCCCTTCTCCCTCCCTCCCTCCTTCCCTCTTTATCCTCCTCCTCCCCTCCCTCCCTCCTTCTCCCTCCCTCCCTCCCCCTTCATTATCCTCCTCCTCATCTCCCTCTTATTCATTTTCCTCTGAATGAAGGGAAACGAAGCCAATTCATCCAATTATTTTGGTCTGACGAACATCAATATAATCACTTCGCGTAGCCCGGATGATCCCCCTTATCGATTTTCGTGTTGTTGTTGTTGTTGTTGCTTTTGTTGTTGCTGGTGTGGTTTGGTGGTTTTTTGGTTATATATAACTTCCGCTGAGGAAGTTATAAAATGAGCTCCGTTTATTTATTTATTTAAATATTTGTTTGCCTTTTAGCAGGATTACGTCAAATTCAAAAACATTTTGTGGTAGTAGTATATCATCATCATCCTCATTATTATTATTATTATTATTATTATTACATACTGAGCTACAGCCTTAGTCGGAAATGCATGATGCCATAAGTCTAAAGGCTCTAAAAGGGAAAATAGCCCAGTGAGGAAAGGAAACAAGGAAATAAATAAACTACAAGAGAAGTAATGAATAATCAAAATAAATTATTTCAAGAATAGCAAACAACATTAAATAGGATCTTTTATACATTAAAAAAAAGCAAGAGAAAGAGAAGCAAGATAGAATTGCATGCCCTAGTGTACCTTCAAGCAAGAGAACTCAAACCCAAGACAATGGAAGACCATGGTACAGAGGCTATGACACTAGAGAATAAAGGTTTGATTTTGGAGTGTCCTTCTAGAAGAGCTGCTTACCATAACTAAAGAGTCTCTTCTACCCCTTACCAAGAGGAAAGTAGCCACTGAACAATTACGTTGCAGTAGTTAACCCCTTGAGAGAAGAAGAATTGTTTGGTAATCTCAGTGTTGCCAGGTGTATGAGGACAGAGGAGCAGTGTAAAGAATAGGCCAGACTATTCGCTCTATGTGTAGGCAAAGAAAAATGAGAAGTAACAAAAGGGAAGAATCTAATGTAGCACTACTGCCTGGCTAGTCAAAGGATCCAACTCTCTAGTGGTAGTATCTCAACGGGTGTCTTGTGCCCTGGCCAACCTACTACTCATTGCAGAAGTTCAGGTTATTCTAGGCTTAATCACCAATTAAGAAAACTTGAAGGACCCTGAGCTTGAAAACATTCATAGTAATTTTTTTTTTTTGGAAACATTTATATCATCGTGAAGTCATGGGGTCCGTTTGTAAGAAAAAAATTCAAATTTAGGAAATGAACAGATATTGGGTATATCAGCTCGAAAATTTAACATGATTATATGAAAAGATATATATATAATTATACACACGACTTATATATTTTAGGCCTGGGAGCACACTAGCGACTCTGTGGCGCCACAAAGCCACAGCATCGTGTGGCGGGGATGTGGTCTCCCATAGGTTTCCATTGTTTTCAAGTTTTGCCGCGCAAACTAGCGACTGTGGCAAGCGACTGTGGCTCTCTGTCGCTCATCCCCCGCCACAGGCGTGGCGTGGCTTTGAAAACAAAGGAAACCTATGGGTAGACCACATCCCCGCCACACGATGCTGTGGCTTTGTGGCGCCACAGAGTCGCTAGTGTGCTCCCGGCTTAAGGAACCAGTCGCTTGCCACAGTCGCTAGTTTGCGCGGCAAAAACCTGAAAACAATGGAAACGTATGGGAGACCACATCCCCCCCGCCACACGATGCTGTGGCTTTGTGGCGCCACAGAGTCGCTAGTGTGCTCCCGGTCTAAAGAACCAGTCGCTTGCCACAGTCGCTAGTTTGCGTGGCAAAACCTGATAACAATGGAAACCTATAGGAGACCATATCCCCGCCCACACGATGCTGTGGCTTTGTGGCGCCACAGAGTCGCTAGTGTGCTCCCGGTCTAAAGAACCAGTCGCTTGCCCCAGTCGCTAGTTTGCGCGGCAAAACCTGATAACAATGGAAACCTATAGGAGACCACATCCCCGCCCACACGATGCTGTGGCTTTGTGGCGCCACAAAGTCGCTAGTGTGCTCCCGGCCTAAAGAACCAGTCGCTTGCCACAGTCGCTAGTTTGCGCGGCAAAACTTGAAAACAATGGAAACCTATGGGAGACCACATCCCCGCCACACGATGCTGTGGCTTTGTGGCGCCACAGAGTCGCTAGTAGCGCTCCCCGGCCTTAATCTTTGTGAAGCCTCCAATCATAATCAAATTAATCCTCTTAGTCTCCATAGGTTGGTGATGATTAGCTAGATTAATCTCCAATATTATTAAAAGGACTGTTATTCAACGAAGACTGGTTTCATAAGGTCTAGATCTAGACATTTCAATTTATATATATCCTATCGACTAATGTTTATGTAACTACAATAGATAGATATAGCAAGTTCAATCAAAGGAAAA
>NC_090747.1:61458918-61460031 GCF_036898095.1 Palaemon carinicauda | reverse complement strand
CTTACTCCTATGCAAAAAAGATGAATAAAGGGAGAATAGAAAATAGGCCCTCTAAGAATTGAAGGACGGCTAACGAATGAAAAAAAGGAGTTCACGCCAAGAATTGCGAATGAGAATAATGAAACAGAAATGAGAGAAGAAAATGTTGAATATCTAACGGATATAGATATTAATGAAGCAGATATTGTCAATGCTATAAACGAAATTAAAAATGGATCGGCAGCCGGACCAGATGGAGTTCCAGCGATTTTGTTGATAAAAAACTGCAAACACTATCGCGAAGCCGCTTGCAATACTGCTAAGACAAAGTGTAGAATATGAGCGAGATATATGTTAAACATAAATTAGCTTATATAACCCCTATCTTCAAAAGTGGATCAAAACTAGAGTCCAGCAATTATAGACCTGTTAGTCTAACATCACATATTATGAAAGTGTATGAGAGGGTAATAAAAAAGAAAATAATGAACCATTTGGTCAAAAATAATTTGTTTAATATGGGTCAACACGGTTTCGTGCCTGGAAAAAGTACACAGACCCAACTGATAGCACACTATGAAAACATATACAAAAATATGATAAATGAAAAAGACACAGATGTGATCTATCTAGATTTTGCAAAAGCCTTTGACAAGGTAGACCATAACATATTGGAGAAAAAAATGAGAAAGCATAAGAGACAAGATTGTAACTCGCTAGATATCGACTGTTGATATTTACCGTCAGCGTTAAAAAAAACAATATTAATATAGATAGGTGAAAGGTAAAAAAGGGAAAAATACAATACAATAACAATAAGTAATTAATTTATTTTTCTAATATTTCTCTTACTTAGACATTGATAGAGATTTTTATTAATTATTAATTATTAATTATTAAAGAACATTTTCATACTATTATTATTATGACCGCCACCAAGGATGTTATAAAATAGCCTGTGTTTATTTATTTGTTTCTTTGTTTTGTTTGTTTGTTTGTGAGTAAGGGTTATCTGAAAACTGATTATCGGATTTTCAAGGTTGTGATTTTGGTTGTTTTATGTTATTATTATTGAATAGATTAATTCAGGGTCAACATATGAAAAAGGGAGAGCTTGGTCCGTAGACTTGATTA
>NC_090747.1:61423918-61446418 GCF_036898095.1 Palaemon carinicauda | reverse complement strand
GCAGATTCTCCAGGGACCCCACCTGTTGGTGGGTAACTCATTCTTGGCGAGAAACGTAGGATCCGGAAACAGATTCAGTTCTCCCCCATCCAGGAACTGAACACGACCTGCCTCTCTCGAGAGGGCTACAATCTCACTAACCCTGGCCCCGGACGCGAGTGCAAAAAGGAAAATAACTTTTTGTGTCAAATCCTTTAACGCACACTCTTCATTGCTCAACAGAGAAGCGAAATGAAGAACTTTGTCTAAAGACCATGAAATGGGCTTTGGAGGTGCTGAAGGTCTGAGCCTAGCGCAGGCTTTCGGAACTTTATTAAAGATCTCGTTACCTAGGTCGACCTGGAAGGCATATAGAATGGGTCTTGTCAAAGCAGACTTACACGCTGAAATCGTGTTAGCTGCCAATCCTTGACCATGGAGGTGGATGAAGAAAGATAAGCAGAAGTCTGTCGAGATCTCCTGCGGATTCTTCGCCTTGACAAAGGCCACCCATTTTCTCCAAGATGACTCATATTGCCTTCTAGTAGATTTGCACTCTAGGAAGTCTATGCTGGCTTTCGAAATCCCGAAACGCTTTCTCACCGCTAGGGAGAGAAAATCATGAGCTGCAGGGTCCGGGTTTTCTGTAATGAAGCGCAGACAGTCGACTTCTGGACTCCCTGGGTCAGAACTGGATCTGGTAGCGGTACAAACTTCAGCTGTAGTTCCAATGCCAGGGGGAACCACACGCTGTTCGGCCACTTGTGGGCCACTATTGCCGCTACCCCCCTTGAAGGATCTCAGTTTGTTGAGGACCCTCAACAGAAGGTTGTGAGGAGGGAACAGATAAATCCTGGACCATCTGTTCCAGTCGAGGGACATCGCGTCCACTGCTTCCGCTAAGGGGTCCTCGTACGGGGACACGTACAGGGGCAACTTCTTCTTGTCTTTCGTCGCAAAGAGGTCTATCTGCAGTTCTGGGACTTAAGGAGAATGATCCTGCGTCTAAGGACCATTCCGACTCTATCGGTGTGAACCTGGATAGAGCGTCCGCTGTCACATTGCGGACTCCTTGAAGGTGAACTGCCGACAGGTACCACTTCTTCTTTCCCGCCAATCGGAAGATGGCCAACATCACCTGGTTGAGAGGTGGTGACCTCGATCCTTGTCGATTCAAGCATCTCACAACTACCTCGCTGTCCATCACCAACCTTATGTGGATCGAGTGACGCGGGGAGACTTTCTTTAAGGTAAGGAGCACTGCCATAGCTTTTAGAAAGTTTATGTGAAAGGTCTTGAATAGCTTGGACCAAGTCCCCTGGACTTTTTTCCGATGAGAGTGACCTCCCCATCCCTCCTTCGAGGCGTCTGAGTGAATCGTCACCGACGGGGGAGGTGGCTGAAGAAGAACCGACTTCTTTAGATGTCTGGCTTGGGACCAAGGCCTGAGAAGAGTACATAGCCGAATCGGAACTGGTCTTCTCAGATCTCTTCGCGCGTTTGATGCATAACTTCTCCAAACTCCGGTTGTATCCTTTAGCTGTGCTCTTAGCACAGGGTCTGTCACCGAAGCAAACTGGAGAGAGCCCAGTACCCTCTCCTGTTCGCGTCTTGATATCCTTTCGGAATCTAGAAGTCTCTTGACAGAACCCGCTATCTCCTTCCTTTCCTTCGCCGGGATGGAGAAACGGTGTGACAAAAAGTCCCAGTGGATTCCCAGCCACTGGAACTTTTGAGATGGAGAAAGTCGAGACTTTTTTCTGTTGATCTTGAAGCCTAGGTACTCTAGGAACTGGATCACTTGACTGGAAGCTTGCAAGCATTCTGTCTCGGATGCTGCCCACACCAACCAGTCGTCCAGGTAGGCTACTACCTGAATTCCCTTTAGGCGTAATTGTTTGAGAGCTACGCTCGCAAGCTTCGTGAAAATCCTTGGGGCTATGTTTAGCCCGAATGGCATGGCTCTGAAGGCGTATAGTCTTAGTTGTAGCCTGAACCCTAGGTAGGGGGAGAGTCGACGGTTGATTGGAATGTGCCAATAGGCGTCTGACAAGTCTATAGAGACGGAATATGCCCTCTTGGGCAGTAAGGTCCTTATGTGTTGCAGTGTTAGCATCTTGAATTTGCAATTCACTATGAACTTGTTGAGTGGCGACAAGTCCAGAATGACTGAGCTTTTCCGAGTCTTTCTTGGGAACACAAAACAGCCTCCCTTGGAATTTGATGGACTTCACCTTTCGGATCACATTTTTCTCCAACAGTTCTTGAACGTACTCCTCCAGAACGGGGGTGGAGTGTTGGAAAAACCGAAGGCACGGGGGTGGAGTGCTGTACCAGCTCCAGCCCAGTCCATTCTTGAGTAGGCTGTGGGCCCAGGGATCGAAGGTCCACCGATCCCGAAATTTCAGAAGTCTCCCTCCTACCGGTATCATCTCACTTGGACTGCCGTCCTGAGGTCTTGCCTCCCTGACCATGACCACCCCTGAATCCCCTTCCCCTTGAGGGGCGCCTAGACGAGCCTCTGGCTGCTCCTCTAGGCTTTGCTCGAAAGGAAGTAGACTGCCCTTCGAACGATGGGGTGAATGCCGTGGACTGTGTCGACACGGCCTGGGGTACCCACTGAAAAGTGGTCGGGGTTTGTGCCACGATCTGGGGCACTGGAGGCAATGGCAATTGCAGTTGCTGTTGCTGTCTAAAAGGCTTGGCTGGCCGAGACGGTAGCCTAGTCCTCATAGTCTTCCTCTTTGGTTGAGGACCCTCATCCGGGGAAGACTTTCTTTTGATAGCCAGGGCCCACTTCTGGAGAAGGTTTCTATTCTCCAAGGCGGCCTTATCAACAACTTCTTTGACCAAATCGGTAGGGAAAAGGTCTTTGCCCCAAATGTTGGAGGAGATTAGTTTCCTTGGCTCGTGCCTCACCGTAGCCGAGGTGAACACGAACTCCCTACAAGCTCTCCTCGCCTTGACGAAGCCATAAAGGTCCTTCGTCACTGTGGCCAGATGAGTCTTGGCCACCACCATGAACATTTCATGGACCTTGGGGTCACTTGCCATCGTCTCAAGAGTAGTCTGAAGAGACATTGAGGCAGCCAGTCTTTCTTTTGTCTCGAACTCTCTCCGCAAGAGAAAGTCAGACAGCTTAGGGAGGTCCTCGCCGAACTGACATCCGGCAATATCAGCCTCCAACTTCCCAACTGAGAACGTAAGATGGACGTCCTTCCAGTCTTTGTGATCCATAGGCAGGGCCAGCGACAAGGGTTTACACTCCTCCAGGGAGGGGCAAGGCTTGCCGGCCTCGACTGCTTTTAGTACAGCCGCAAACCCTTTCTGTAAAAAGGGGGAGGCTCTAGCAGGAGAGGACACAAAGGAAGGGAGCTTCTTGCTCAATGCAGCTACCTTTGAGTTAGAGAAGCCCCTCTCTTTCAACGAGGATGAAAGCAGAGCTTGAGCCTTAGCATGGTCCATTACTATGACCTCCTTCGGCTCTGTCTCCTCCTTTGAAGCTGGTTCCTTCCTCAGCCGGACATAACAGTCCGGATATGATGCCTTGCTGGGCCAGAATTCCACCTCCTCTAGGGGAACTGAGCCCAACTTATCCGAGATGACGATCTTTCCAGTCGTCATCGGCATGTGCTCAGCATACCTCCATGGGTTAGCATCTGAGCACACGGGAAGGTCTTTCACATTGAGCCTTTTCCGGGGCCCATGTGATTCTGCAAGGCTCTGCATCCGCAGTTCCATTGCAGCCGCCTTCTCCTGATTCTCCTTCTGCATTTGTTGGATCATTCCAACAATGGAGGAGAGGGCCTGTCCCAGCTCTACTGGGAGACCGGCCGATGTTGAGGGAATAGGCTCCGGGATCTGAACCGGAGTAGCCGACACCTCGTCGACCTCTTCCTCTACAACGTCTGGGGCTTGAACTTCATCCTGGGCTTCTGCCAGGAGGTCTTCCTCCAGACGCTCGTCCACATCAGACATCCTGTCATCTAACTGGATGTCTTGCATAGCGACCGCGACTTCAGCATCCACCTGGATCTGAACTTGGGGGATCTCCTCTTGAGGCTGGGGAATCACTGCATCAGCTGATGCCTTAGGGAAAAGATACGCCCTCATCTTCTCACTTGGAAGATAAGGTCCAGAGGTGTTCTTCTGGAAGCCCCTTACCCAGGTACGAAGCTTCTCCCTTGCTATATCCCTTGATTCCGCCGTCCTAGGGGAATCAAAGGCCTCAGTAATCAGGCTAGTGCACACAGTACATACCTGAGGGTCCCAATACCGGAGATCACCCTTGGAGACAGCGCATGCTGCGTGTCTCCTACAAAACTCATGTCCGCAGAAGTTCTTGCTACGGACGTTGCAGAAAACACTTCCGCACTTCGGAGGGTCCTCCTGTAAAGAGAAGAAATTTCCATGAGTATCAATTGAACTATGTATCACTGGATATGCATAGTATAGCATAACAATTCAGAAAGGAAAGACACACACTTGTGTTTCCCTCACAACCAATTGTTGCAGCCTTCCAGATAATAAAATCGAATGGTTAATCTCTTCTAGAATAACCAATGCAAAGTTTCCAGAGGAAACAGGTGGAGCTCACACCTAAGCAATGATTTTAAAATCCTGGATAATAGACAAGAAAGAACTCACTTTCTTATTTTTAGGGCAACAGCAAAGGGCTGTGCAGGAAAACACAAAAGTGTTAGAACACACAGTGCTGTACCAAAACCTATACTATAGATTTCTTCTTACAGTATATGTTATACTGAAGAATACTGGTACAGTATAGGAGGTTAAGTGCCGGCCGGCACACACCAAAACTAGCTTTAAAGTATACTACTTAACAGCTATAAGGCGGCAGAACGCTGGTTCAAATGCATGTGCCGGCCGGCAACAGCCAATGTCGGCCGGCAATGACTGCCGGCCGGCACCTACACAAGGTAGTACCCGGCTGCCGGCCACACTCTTGTCGACCGGCAGACAAGGGCTGACATTAGCCGGCCGGCAAAGGTACACGACCGATGCCAGCCGGCAGCAAAAGAACCAGAGGACTACGACTGCCCGGCTGTCGGCCTCATAGGCCGGCAGCCGGGTCGGGTACAGCACTAGAAGAATAACAGAATGGATGCCGGGATAAGAGTGTACACTACCTCCAAGCCCGGCAATCCGAAAGAGTGCACATAAGGAAGGGGAGTATCTAATTCAGGCTTCCTGACCAATGCCGTCTGGCTCTGCAGGCAGGCATGTATGAGGGACCAAGGGAGGTCCGGGCAGCACTCAAGCAGAAGACCCTTGCCGGCCGGCAGCTCTGCCGGCCGGCAAGGGACTGAGTCAATTCCACATCCTAACCTATTCTAGGTCCAGATGTAGAATGACGTACAGTACTGTAATGGCTAGGCCATTACGGAGATAGAGGGGGAAGGGACAAAAGAGGGTCCTACCAACCTTGCTTTAGTGACGGATCACCCGCAGCCAAGAAACTCATCTTAGCCTAAGGGAGATCCAAGGGGGGAGGCCAGCAATACTTGACAGCTCCCAGAGAACCAAAGCAAGGAAGGTGTTGCTACTCCCAGGGAAAGAATCTTATCCTCCCCCGAGAACAGCAACAAGGACTAGTCTGGTAGATCACAAAAGAAGGAATCATCTCGTACAGAAACCTTCGGTAGTGACCTAAGGAGGCTAAGCCTCCTATGTCTGTGTCAGGCCAGCGAGGGAGACTCTACCCCAAGCCAGACAAACACAGACTCAGACTAAAAACTCTGTTGTTCTGTCCCTCTTTGAAACCAGACTTACTGGAACAGGAAGGTACAGTAACACCCCAGTATAGTTTTATCGAAAGTTAATTCAGATAAACCACTTTGGGATAAGCCCAAGGCTTAAACAGAGGGAAAGGGATTGCATACCTTCTCCGAAGAAAAAAAAGCAACCGGGGAGTATGAGAAAGTATACTAAGGCTCCATAAGCAACTTAGCCTAGGCACCAAGAGAATCGATTACCTAAATCACCGAAACTCACTCGTATACTATCTTGGAAATATTCAACATAATCTTAAATGTATAAAAAACAGCCTAAAGCTTCAATAAAATTTTAATACACTCGGAAAAACCAAAATCATGCATGAAGTACTAGGACCAAACGACTAGGCTACATGGCCTAGCGTAGGCCAGAATTGGCGAAAACTTCGCCAAAATAATACTAAAGCACGAAAGGAAATCCTATGTAACGCTAAATATCTAAAATTTATTAAAGCAAAACAACCGGGAATGTCGCTCTGACTAACTAAACTTATACCTAGCGAGCGACAGCGTCCATGACGCCTCTGGTAGGCTACGGCTCTTGTAACAAAGATTAAACCTATTAATCACTTAAAAAATTACCAAGAGCCTACATTTATACATAAAAGACATGGTACTCAACTTATCAGAGGCCGACGAAGTTGGAGAAGCCATGAAAAGTAGAATAAATCCAAGATTTGTGAGAAACACAGGAAAAAACACCGAGTTGTTAAGCTACGCAAAAGGGAATACAGATGGCGCCAGGATTGGCGCCAGGCACGCTTACGAAACGGGAGATAGGGAGCCTTGGGAGCGGCTCCCCCTTTTTCTTTCCCGATTTCGTTTCTTGCCAATTGACCCCTGCGATACGTAATCTCTGTTCGGGGTGCAGATTGCCATGTGGCGTGTCAAGAATACGTCCTCTGATATGTCGCGATATCCCTTTCACGAGGGATATTCGCTCCAGGAGTTAGAATTCTGGTACCTTAAGGTAAATTCTCTGGGAATATCGCCGTAGTTGTAATATACCCTAGGAAGCTACCCAATAGGAACTTCCATCAGGACGACATGGCTTGAGCCCAAAAATACAGTATATATACATATATATATACACATAGATATATATATATATATATATATATATATATATATATATATATATATATATATATATATATATATATATTATATATAGATATATATATATATTTATGTATATTTATATAATAATAATAATAATAATAATAATAATAATAATAATAATAATAAAAATAATAAAAATACTGTATTTACAATGAGATATATATATATATATATATATATATAATAATAATAATAATAATAATAATAATAATAATAATAATACTGTATTTACAATGACGTGTTGCCAATTTTTTTCGAACTGCAGAAATGCTGTCGTGAATTCACTTATTTCATTCATATGTTTTGGCTGGCATTTAATTAGGCGTATTTCCTCCTTATTCTCGGCCGCCTAAATTACACCCTGCTAATTTTTCACTGTTCTCTTGAAATCTAAACTGGCTCTTATGTTGTCTAACTGGCGTTCTATATTTCTCTATCAATTTCCTTATTTCCCTTCCTCACTGGGCTAGTTTCCCTGTTCGAGCCCTTGGGCTTATAGCATCCTGGTTTTCTAACTAGGGTTGTATCTTGGCTAGTAATAATATAATAATAATGAAAATAACAATAATGATAATAATAATAATGATAATGATGATAATATTGATAATGATGATGATATTAATAATGATGATGATGATGATGATAATAATGATAATAATAATGATGGTGATGATGATGATAATAATGATAATAATGATAATAATAATGATGGTGATGATGATAATGATAATAATAATGGTGATGATGATGATGATAATGATAATAATAATAATAATAATAATAACAACACCGGTTTTCTTCCTTCATAAGCCTCAGCATTCGAGATGGAAGCAGCATTTAATAATAAAGATATATCTTTTAAAATAGAATTTTAAAGAAATACTTTTCCCTCTGACGAAATCGTATCCATTAACATCAATATGCAATAGCCATTGCATTATTGCAAATTGCAGCGTGATTAAAATGAACAATAACCTAATTAAAAAAGGCAATTGAACAGTTGCACAATGTCGACACAGTCTGTAGACTGGCGCCCAGAGCGCTTTCATTATAGAGAAAAAGATCATGGCGTTTTAGTATATATTATTATTATTATTATTATTATTATTACTATCCAAGCTACAACCCTAGTTGGAAAAGCAAGATGCTAAAAGCCCAAGGGCTACAACCCTAGTTGGAAAAGCAAGATGCTAAAAGCCCAAGGGCTACAACCCTAGTTGGAAAAGCAAGATGCTAAAAGCCCAAGGGCTACAACCCTAGTTGGAAAAGCAAGATCCTAAAAGCCCAAGGGCTACAACCCTAGTTGGAAAAGCAAGATGCTATAAGCCCAAGGGCTACAACCCTAGTTGGAAAAGCAAGATGCTAAAAGCCCAAGGGCTACAACCCTAGTTGGAAAAGCAAGATGCTATAAGCCCAAGGGCTACAACCCTAGTTGGAAAAGCAAGATGCTAAAAGCCCAAGGGCTACAACCCCAGTTGGAAAAGCAAGATGCTAAAAGCCCAAGGGCTACAACCCTAGTTGGAAAAGCAAGATGCTAAAAGCCCAAGGGCTACAACCCTAGTTGGAAAAGCAAGATGCTAAAAGCCCAAGGGCTACAACCCTAGTTGGAAAAGCAAGATGCTAAAAGCCCAAGGGCTACAACCCTAGTTGGAAAAGCAAGATGCTAAAAGCCCAAGGGCTACATCCCTAGTTGGAAAAGCAAGATGCTATAAGCCCAGGGGACCCAATAGGGAAAAATAGCCCAGTGAGGGAAGGAAATTAGGAAATAAATAAATGAAGAGAACAAATTAACAATAAATCATTCTAAAAAAGGCAACAACGTCAAAATAGATATGTCATATATAAACTATTAATAACGTCAAAAACAAATATGTCATAAATAAACTATAAAAAGACTCATGTCCGCCTGGTCAACAAAAAAAGCATTTGCTCCAACTTTGAACTTTTGAAGCTCTACTGATTCAACTACCCGATTAGGAAGATCATTCCACAACTTGGTAACAGCTGGAATAAAACTTCGAGAGTACTGCGTAGTATTGAGCCTCGTGATTGAGAAGGCCTGGCTATTAGAATTAACTGCCTGTCTAGTATTACGAAAAGGATAGAATTGTCCAGGGAGATCTGAATGTAAAGGATGGTCAGAGTTATGAAAAATCTTATGCATCTATCAAGAGAACAAAACATATGGGAGGATCTTATTTTTTTTTTCTTCTTTGAGGACTGCCTATTGATTCATCATCAGCCATTGCCTGGCCCTCCTTGGTCCTAGCTTGGGTGGATTTGGGGCTTGGGCGCTGATCATATGTATATATGGTCAGTCTCTAGGGCATTGTCCTGCTTGATAGGGGCAATGTTACTTGTCCTTGGCCATTTTCCCTGTTGTAGCCCTAACGCTTATAGCATCATCCTGCTTTTCCAATTAGGGTTGTAGCTTAGCAAATAACAATAATAATAATAATGATAATAATAATAATAGCGAGAGGTCGACATATGCGTTTATGTGCATATCTATCCAAATATTTGTCATAATTGACGGGTAGCGTACACTAGGAGACGAAAATATTCCTCCCATGAAATTCTCATCCTTCACATCTTGGGCGATAAAGATTTTAAATCTCTGAGGCATAACGGATTTTTTGGCAGCCTCCCCAGGCAAGAATCCTGTCACCTGATTGGTCGATGGCAGATATTTGAATCGGCCAATTAACTGACGATGTCCTCTCGGCAGCTGAAGCTTTTGAGTTGGGGCCAGAAAGCGCTGGACGATGCGATTTGCGTTTTCAGGCCAGTTGAGTTTTGTAAGTGTGGAAGATCTCTCTCTCTCTCTCTCTCTCTCTCTCTCTCTCTCTCTCTCTCTCTCTCTCTCTCTCTCTCTCTCTCGATGCATACTATGTATATATATTGCGTTTCTGGTATTTCGTCAACTGTAGTAAAACCCCTGTTTTGGCCAAAGATTGCGTGAGAAAGGTAGTTGTATATCCTGTATATATATATATATATATATATATATATATATATATATATATATATATATATATGTGTGTGTGTGTGTGTGTATATATATGTGAATTATGTAATATATATACATAATTTATATATATATATATATATATATATATATATATAATATATGTAATATATATATATATAATATATATATATATATATATATATATATATGTGTGTGTGTGTATATATATATGTGAATTATGTAATATATATATACATAATTTATATATATATATATATATATATATATAAATATATATATAATATATGTAATATATATATACATATATACATATATATGTATGTATATATACATATATACACATATACATATATACATATACATATATATATATATATATATATATATATGTATGTATATATATATATATATATATATATATATATATATATATATATATATATCTCATCACCATCAGCCTTCATTAGTCCACTGCAGAACAAATGTCTCAGACATGTCCCTCCACTTGCGTCTGTTTATGGTCTTTCTTTGTCAGTCCACACCAACAAACTTTTTAAGTTCGTCAATCCATCGTCTTCTCTTCCTTCCCCTGCCTCTTTTGCAATCTCTAGGGACCCATTCTGTTATTCTTAATGCCCATCTATTGTCTGTCATTCTCACTATATGTCCTGTCCATGTCCATTTCTTTTTCTTACGTGTTGTTAGAATATCTTCTACTTTAGTTTGATCTCGTATCCATGTTGTTCTTTTTCTGTCTCTTAGTGTTATACCCATCATTATTCTTTCCATAGGTCTCTGAGTTGTAACTAGCTTATGCTCTAAGGCTTTAGTAAGGCGCCAAGTTTCTGATGCATAAGTTGATAGTGGTAGGACAATCTCATTAAATACTTTTCTTTTTAGAGAAAGTGGCATTTTACTTTTCATAATCTCATTTTGTTTACCGAATGCTCTCCATCCCATGCTTAACCTTCTTTTAATTTCGGTCTCGTGTTCTGGGGAAACACTTACTGTCTGTCCTAAGTACGTATATTCATTAACCATCTTTAGAGTTCGTCCATAACTCTTATTTGTCGTCTCTGCATTTTCATTGAGCATGATTTTACTCATATTCATTTTCAGTCTTGCATTTTTGCTCTCTCTATATATATCTTTCATTACTGCTGAGGTTTTCACAGAATCAAAAGCTTTCTCATAATCTATAAATGCCATATATATTGGTATTGATTTTTCAGTTGTTGCATACCCACCTCTAAAGCTTGCCTGCACTCTTGGTTCATTCAAGTCTAATTGTATTTCTCTTCGTCCTAACAAGATCTCTGTAAATATTTTATATATTATGGAAAGTGGACATATTAAGCGATATATTTATATATACATATATATATGTATATATATGTATACATATATATATATATATATATATATATATATATATGTGTGTGTGTGTGTGTGTGTGTTGGGTAAAATAAACATCTTCAAATATCTTAACATAAGAATTATGTTTCTTGCTTTTTAAAGTATTTAACTAATGCTGAAGTTTGTATATATATATATATATATATATATATATATATATATATATATATATATATATATATATATATATATATATATATAATTTATGTTCTTATATACTACATTATTGAATGCGTATGCATAAAATAAAAAAAGAAAAAACCACGTCATCATCGAAACATAACCTTTTCTTCAAGTCCCTCTCAAAGATCTAATATTATGCACACAAAACATAACTTCATTTCCCCCCACCTGAAATGTAAATAACTTCATTTTCCCCACCTGAAACGTAAATAACTTCATTTCCCCCCACCTGAAATGTAAATAACTTCATTTCCCCCACCTGTATTGTAAATAACTTCATTTTCCCCACCTGAAATGTAAATAACTTCATTTCCCCCCACCTGAAATGTAAATAACTTCATTTCCCCCACCTGTATTGTAAATAACTTCATTTCCCCCACCTGAAATGTAAATAACTTCATTTCCCCCCACCTGAAATGTAAATAACTTCATTTCCCCCACCTGTATTGTAAATAACTTCATTTCCCCCACCTGAAATGTAAATAACTTCATTTTCCCCACCTGAAATGTAAATAACTTCATTTCCCCCCACCTGAAATGTAAATAACTTCATTTCCCCCACCTGTATTGTAAATAACTTCATTTCCCCCACCTGAAATGTAAATAACTTCATTTCCCCCTCCTGAAATGTAAATAACTTCATTTCCCCCCCACCTGAAATGTAAATATCCTCATTTCCCCCCACCTGAAATGTTAATAACTTCATTTCCCCCACCTGAAATGTAAATAACTTCATTTTCCCCACCTGAAATGTAAATAACTTCATTTCCCCCCACCTGAAATGTAAATAACTTCATTTCCCCCACCTGTATTGTAAATAACTTCATTTCCCCCACCTGAAATGTAAATAACTTCATTTCCCCCTCCTGAAATGTAAATAACTTCATTTCCCCCCCACCTGAAATGTAAATATCCTCATTTCCCCCCACCTGAAATGTTAATAACTTCATTTCCCCCACCTGAAATGTAAATAACTTAATTTTCCCCACCTGAAATGTAAATAACTTCATTTCCCCCTCCTGAAATGTAAATAACTTCATTTCCCCCCCACCTGAAATGTAAATATCCTCATTTCCCCCCACCTGAAATGTTAATAACTTCATTTCCCCCACCTGAAATGTAAATAACTTAATTTTCCCCACGTGAAATGTAAATAACTTCATTTCCCCCTCCTGAAATGTAAATAACTTCATTTCCCCCCACCTGAAATTTAAATAACTTCATTTCCCCCAACCTGAAATGTAAATAACTTCATTTCCCCCTCCTGAAATGTAAATAACTTCATTTCCCCCACCTGAAATGTAAATATCCTCATTTCCCCCCACCTGAAATGTAAATAACTTCATTTCCCCCCCACCTGAAATGTAAATAACTTCATTTCCCCCCACCTGAAATGTAAATAACTTCATTTCTCCCACCTGAAATGTAAATATCCTCATTTCCCCCCCCCACCTGAAATGTTAATAACTTCATTTCCCACATCTGAAATGTAAATAACTTCATTTCCCCCCACCTGAAATGTAAATAACTTCATTTCCCCCCACCTGAAATGTAAATAACTTCATTTCCCCCACCTGAAATGTAAATAACTTCATTTCCCCCCACCTGAAATGTAAATATCCTCAATTCTCCCCCCACCTGAAATGTTAATAACTTCATTTCTCCCCACCTGAAATGTAAATAACTTCATTCCCCCCCACCTGAAATGTAAATAACTTCATTTCCCCCCACCTGAAATATAAATAACTTCATTTCCCCCCACCTGAAATGTAAATATCCTCATTTCCCCCCACCTGAAATGTAAATAACTTCATTTCCCCCACCTGAAATGTAAATAACTTCATTTCCCCCCACCTGAAATGTTAATAACTTCATTTTCCCCCACCTGAAATGTAAATAACTTCATTTCCCCCCACCTGAAATGTAAATAACTTCATTTCCCCCACCTAAAATGTAAATATCCTCATTTCCCCCCACCTGAAATGTAAATAACTTCATTTCCCCCACCTGAAATGTAAATAACTTCATTTCCCCCCACCTGAAATGTTAATAACTTCATTTTCCCCCACCTGAAATGTGAATAACTTCATTTCCCCCCACCTGAAATGTAAATAACTTCATTTCCCCCACCTGAAATGTAAATAACTTCATTTCCCCCCACCTGAAATGTAAATAACTTCATTTCCCCCCACCTGAAATGTAAATATCCTCAATTCTCCCCCCACCTGAAATGTTAATAAGTTCATTTCCCCCCACCTGAAATGTAAATAACTTCATTTCCCCCCACCTGAAATGTAAATAACTTCATTTCCCCCACCTGAAATGTAAATAACTTCATTTCCCCCACCTGAAATGTAAATAACTTCATTTCCCCCCACCTGAAATGTTAATAACTTCATTTTCCCCCACCTGAAATGTAAATTACTTCATTTCCCCCCACCTGAAATGTAAATAACTTCATTTCCCCCACCTGAAATGTAAATAACTTCATTTCCCCCACCTGAAATGTAAATAACTTCATTTCCCCCACCTGAAATGTAAATAACTTCATTTCCCCCCACCTGAAATGTTAATAACTTCATTTTCCCCCACCTGAAATGTAAATAACTTCATTTCCCCCCACCTGAAATGTAAATAACTTCATTTCCCCCACCTGAAATGTAAATATCCTCATTTCCCCCCACCTGAAATGTAAATAACTTCATTTCCCCCACCTGAAATGTAAATAACTTCATTTCCCCCCACCTGAAATGTTAATAACTTCATTTTCCCCCACCTGAAATGTAAATAACTTCATTTCCCCCCACCTGAAATGTAAATAACTTCATTTCCCCCACCTGAAATGTAAATAACTTCATTTCCCCCCACCTGAAATGTAAATAACTTCATTTCCCCCCACCTGAAATGTAAATATCCTCAATTCTCCCCCCACCTGAAATGTTAATAAGTTCATTTCCCCCCACCTGAAATGTAAATAACTTCATTTCCCCCCACCTGAAATGTAAATAACTTCATTTCCCCCCACCTGAAATGTAAATAACTTCATTTCCCCCACCTGAAATGTAAATATCCTCATTTCCCCCCACCTGAAATGTTAATAACTTCATTTACCCCCACCTGAAATGTAAATAACTTCATTTCCCCCCACCTGAAATGTAAATAACTTCATTTCCCCCACCTGAAATGTAAATAACTTCATTTCCCCCCACCTGAAATGTAAATAACTTCATTTTCCCCCACCTGAAATGTAAATATCCTCAATTCTCCCCCCACCTGAAATGTTAATAACTTCATTTCTCCCCACCTGAAATGTAAATAACTTCATTTCCCCCACCTGAACTGTAAATAACTTCATTTCCCCCCACCTGAAATGTAAATAACTTCATTTCCCCCACCTGAAATGTAAATATCCTCATTTTCCCCCACCTGAAATGTTAATAACTTCATTTTCCCCCACCTGAAATGTAAATAACTTCATTTCCCCCACCTGAAATGTAAATAACTTCATTTCCCCCACCTGAAATGTAAATATCCTCATTTCCCCCCCAACCTGAAATGTTAATAACTTCATTTTCCCCCACCTGAAATGTAAATAACTTCATTTCCCCCACCTGAAATGTAAATAACTTCATTTCCCCCACCTGAAATGTAAATATCCTCATTCCCCCCCCCACCTGAAATCTAAATATCCTCATTCCCCCCCCCACCTGAAATGTTAATAACTTCATTTTCCCCCACCTGAAATGTAAATAACTTCATTTTCCCCCACCTGAAATGTAAATAACTTCATTTCCCCCACCTGAAATGTAAATAACTTCATTTTCCCCCACCTGAAATGTAAATAACTTCATTTCCCCCCACCTGAAATGTAAATAACTTCATTTCCCCCCACCTGAAATGTAAATAACTTCATTTCCCCCCACCTGAAATGTAAATAACTTCATTTCCCCCACCTGAAATGTAAATAACTTCATTTCCCCCACCTGAAATGTAAATAACTTCATTTCCCCCCACCTGAAATGTTAATAACTTCATTTTCCCCCACCTGAAATGTAAATAACTTCATTTCCCCCCACCTGAAATGTAAATAACTTCATTTCCCCCACCTGAAATGTAAATATCCTCATTTCCCCCCACCTGAAATGTAAATAACTTCATTTCCCCCACCTGAAATGTAAATAACTTCATTTCCCCCCACCTGAAATGTTAATAACTTCATTTTCCCCCACCTGAAATGTAAATAACTTCATTTCCCCCCACCTGAAATGTAAATAACTTCATTTCCCCCACCTGAAATGTAAATAACTTCATTTCCCCCCACCTGAAATGTAAATAACTTCATTTCCCCCCACCTGAAATGTAAATATCCTCAATTCTCCCCCCACCTGAAATGTTAATAAGTTCATTTCCCCCCACCTGAAATGTAAATAACTTCATTTCCCCCCACCTGAAATGTAAATAACTTCATTTCCCCCCACCTGAAATGTAAATAACTTCATTTCCCCCACCTGAAATGTAAATATCCTCATTTCCCCCCCCACCTGAAATGTTAATAACTTCATTTTCCCCCACCTGAAATGTAAATAACTTCATTTCCCCCCACCTGAAATGTAAATAACTTCATTTCCCCCACCTGAAATGTAAATAACTTCATTTCCCCCCACCTGAAATGTAAATAACTTCATTTTCCCCCACCTGAAATGTAAATATCCTCAATTCTCCCCCCACCTGAAATGTTAATAACTTCATTTCTCCCCACCTGAAATGTAAATAACTTCATTTCCCCCACCTGAACTGTAAATAACTTCATTTCCCCCCACCTGAAATGTAAATAACTTCATTTCCCCCACCTGAAATGTAAATATCCTCATTTTCCCCCACCTGAAATGTTAATAACTTCATTTTCCCCCACCTGAAATGTAAATAACTTCATTTCCCCCACCTGAAATGTAAATAACTTCATTTCCCCCACCTGAAATGTAAATATCCTCATTCCCCCCCCAACCTGAAATGTTAATAACTTCATTTTCCCCCACCTGAAATGTAAATAACTTCATTTCCCCCACCTGAACTGTAAATAACTTCATTTCCCCCCACCTGAAATGTAAATAACTTCATTTCCCCCACCTGAACTGTAAATAACTTCATTTCCCCCACCTGAAATGTAAATAACTTCATTTCCCCCACCTGAACTGTAAATAACTTCATTTCCCCCACCTGAAATGTAAATAACTTCATTTCCCCCACCTGAACTGTAAATAACTTCATTTCCCCCCACCTGAAATGTAAATAACTTCATTTTCCCCCACCCTAAATGTAAATAACTTCATTTCCCCCCACCTGAAATGTAAATAACTTCATTTCCCCCTCCTGAAATGTAAATAACTTCATTTCCCCCCACCTGAAATGTTAATAACTTCATTTCCCCCACCTGAAATGTAAATAACTTCATTTTCCCCCACCTGAAATGTAAATAACTTCATTTTCCCCCACCTGAAATGTAAATAACTTCATTCCCCCACCTGAAATGTTAATAACTTCATTTCCCCCACCTGAAATGTAAATAACTTCATTTCCCCCCACCTGAAATGTAAATAACTTCATTTCCCCCACCTGAAATGTAAATAACTTCATTCCCCCACCTGAAATGTAAATAACTTCATTTCCCCCCACCTGAAATATAAATAACTCCATTTCCCCCCACCTGAAATGTAAATAACTTCATTTCCCCCCACCTGAAATGTAAATAACTTCATTTCCCCCCACCTGAAATGTAAATAACTTCATTTCCCCCCACCTGAAATGTAAATAACTTCATTTCCCCCACCTGAAATGTAAATAACTTCATTTCCCCCACCTGAAATGTAAATAACTTCATTTCCCCCACCTGAAATGTAAATAACTTCATTTCCCCCCACCTGAAATGTAAATAACTTCATTCCCCCTCCTGAAATGTAAATAACTTCATTTCCCCCACCTGAAATGTAAATAACTTCATTTCCCCCCACCTGAAATGTAAATAACTTCATTCTCCCCCACCTGAAATGTAAATAACTTCATTCCCCCTCCTGAAATGTAAATAACTTCATTTCCCCCCACCTGAAATGTAAATAACTTCATTCCCCCCACCTGAAATGTAAATAACTTCATTCCCCCTCCTGAAATGTAAATAACTTCATTCCCCCCATCTGAAATGTAAATAACTTCATTTTCCCCCACCTGAAATGTAAATAACTTCATTTCCCCCACCTGAAATGTAAATAACTTCATTTCCCCCCACCTGAAATGTAAATAAATTAATTTCCCCTCCCCACCTGAAATGTAAATAACTTCATTTTCCCCCACCTGAAATGTAAATAACTTCATTTCCCCCACCTGAAATGTAAATAACTTCATTTCCCCCCACCTGAAATGTAAATAAATTAATTTCCCCTCCCCACCTGAAATGTAAATAACTTCATTTTCCCCCACCTGAAATGTAAATAACTTCATTTCCCCCACCTGAAATGTAAATAACTTCATTTCCCCCCACCTGAAATGTAAATAAATTAATTTCCCCTCCCCACCTGAAATGTAAATAACTTCATTTCCCCCACCTGAAATGTAAATAACTTCATTTTCCCCCACCTGAAATGTAAATAACTTCATTTCCCCCCACCTGAAATGTGAATAACTTCATTTCCCCCCCCCTGAAATGTAAATAACTTCATTTCCCCCCACCTGAAATGTAAATAACTTCATTTCCCCCCCCCCACCTGAAATGTAAATAACTTCATTTCTCCCCCACCTGAAATGTAAATAACTTCATTTCCCCCCACCTGAAATGTAAATAGCATCTTTTCCCCCCACCTGAAATGTAAATAACTTCATTTCCCCCCACTTGAAATGTAAATAACTTCATTTTCCCCCTCCCCCACCTGAAATGTAAATAACTTCATTTTCCCCCTCCCCCACCTGAAATGTAAATAACTTCATTTTCCCCCTCCCCCACCTGAAATGTAAATAACTTCATTTTCCCCCTCCCCCACCTGAAATGTAAATAACTTCATTTCCCCCCACCTGAAATGTAAATAACTTCATTTCCCCCACCTGAAATGTAAATAGGATCTTTTGCATCTCTTGAAATGTGAAATGTGAAACCTTCAGCTGAATTAACTCGTTGTTCCAAAATTTCATTTAATGAGAAAATTATAATTTTTCCTAGACCTTAAATATTAGATGATCTAAAATGTCTGTTTATGATTAATTTCTTTTGAGGGGAAGATGATACAGAATGTTAAGGGGAAGATGATGGGGAAAGATGAGAGGAACAATGGGAAACGTTAGATGAAAGGGGATAGGAGGAATTAGTGTAGATTGGGGAAAAGGAACAGACAATAAATGGATAGTGGTAAACATGATAAGAGACGATGGAAAGGGAAGGGGAGGAAGGAATAGAGAATAGAAATGTGGGAAGATGGATTGTAGAATTAAGGGAATAGAGAGGAAAGAAGGGTAGGAGACTTAAGGGAATAAAAAAAATGGGAAGAATGATATTACAGTTAAAGGAATAGAGAGAAAGGAAGGATTGTAGAATTAAGGAAATAGAGAGAGAAAAAGATAGGAGAATTAAAGTAATAAAGAAATGGGAAGAAAGAAGAATTAAGGGAAAAGAGAGAGGGGGAGAATGATAGGAGAATTGAGGGAATAGAGAGAGAAAGGAAGAAGAATAGGTGAATTAAGGGAACAGAGAGATGGAAACAAAGATAGGAGAATTAAGGGAATAATGAGAGGAAGAGGAGGGAGAAGAAAGAAGATTTACAGAAATAGTAGAAGATGAACAGATTCCGGAAGAGTTAAAGTGAAACAGAAGAAATGAAGTTAAAGGAAAGACTGACAGAAGGTATTAGTTTGCTTGATTCTAATATTCTTGGATACAACACTTTCACAAGAACAAGTAAAGTTGCAGGGATGAATGTCTTATCAACTTGGCATTGTCTACCAATCGCTGCCTCTTAATTTCAGACAGGACGCCACTTTGTTCATTGTGGCCAATGAGTGCATCCGACCGGGAGCACACTAGCGACTCTGTGGTGCCACAAAGCCACAGCATCGTGTGGCGGGGATGTGGTCTCCCATAGGTTTCCATTGTTTTCAAGTTTTGCCGCGCAAACTAGCGACTGTGGCAAGCGACTGTGGATTTCTGTCACTCATCCCCGCCACAGTAGTAATTAGTTGAAATAAATTTATTCTTCACAGCCTCTTAACACTATAGTTTTAGCCAGTTTTGTTTCTTCTTCTTGTAGTTGTTCTGGATATGGCAGTTCTTGTCGGAAGGCTGTAGCGGTTTTCTGCATGATAGTTATGGCAATCCTTCCTGTATGGTTGTTAGGTTACGTTGGTAAGGTAGTTATAGTGGTTTTGCCCTTATATCCACAAGTAAAGTCCGTCATTGGGTAGGCATCTTCTCTGGGGTGAAGCTGTGAGGTCCGGCTAAGGATGCACTTATTGGCCACGATGAACAAAGTGGCGTCCTGTCTGAAATGAAGAGGCAAAGATTGGTAGTGTACCAACCATGTGTCACACGATCGTACATAGTTCATTTTGTGTATATATTATGCTTGTATCTTCGCTCTTCCCTCGCACTAAAAAGAACCAGAATAAACATGTCTGCTTTTCTCATCTGTAACGGTGTCTGTTTTTGAACATGAAATTTCTTGTTGCTTTGAGTTTTTGTATTTAAAGGAGAGTGTTCTATAATAAACTAACTCAGTTGCCTTCATACTGTCTTTGAGTCTCAACCTTTTCTCGGCCCGACACATTGGTGACCCCGGAGTGACCAATATGATGGGCCGAGAGGAGGTTGTGGCTCAAAGACAGTATGAAAGTAACTGAGTGAGTTTATTATAGAACACTCTCCTTTAAATACAAAAACTCAAAGCAACAAGAAATTTCTTGTTCAAAAACAGACACCGTTACAGATGAGAAAAGCAGACATGTTTATTCTGGTTCTTTTTAGTGCGAGGGAAGAGCGAAGATACAAGCATAATATATACACAAAATGAACTATGTACGATCGTGTGACACGCGGTTGGTACAGTAGACAATGCCAAGTATGGAAGGTCTTAAGATGATAAAATCATAGGTTAGGAAATTTAGCCCGGGGGAATGTAATTGTCACGGAAATGGTAAGCCGCTTCAAAGGAAAGGCGCTGAAGTAAACTTCTGCTCAGTGGGAGTGGAGGCATTATTACTAAATTTACAAGGGATAAGTGTGTGCAAGTTTTAGCTTCCGAGAGGGCCAAAGATTTTAATAGAAGTATCAGTGGGAACTTTGAAAATATGAGTGACCAATCAACACGTGTTCCTTCAAGTAGCTTTAATGGTATATGCTGGTGGCGAAGTTTAGCCAAGTGTGTTTCGGTTTGGAAATTCGACAATCCGAGTGGCTTCATGAACAGTAGTTTTTATGGGACAGATTTGCCTTAATATCTTTCAGGATTTCAAGATTCAGGTGTAGTTCGATAAGTTAATTTTACATGAGCATTGGACGTCAGTTGATCTGGGAATTAGCAATACGGATAGTGATAACAAAGTGCAACATATTTAAAGAGAGAGAGAGAGAGAGAGATGTTTGAAAATTATTCATTTTGATACCGAACACGGATATATAGGGCTAAGGATTATAGTTTAAAACCAATTATTATATAAAAAGGTAATATAGATTGTTAGTAGCATTCTTAATTCTAATATTAACTAATTCCATACTTATTTCTAGTGTTTTGTTCGGAATCCTTGAAAGATTTTGGAAAGGTAAAGTCAGGGTGTTAAACCCTTTCGCCCGAAAAGGACGTACCGGTACGTTCTTGCAAAACACTGTTATTTACATGATTTTGCGTGTTTTTGATAACCTTCTGAGAAACTTCAGGCATTTTCCAAAAGAATGATACCAACCTGACCTCCCTATGACAAAAATTAAGGCTGGTAGAGCAATTTCAAAAAAATATATAGCAAAATTTACTCGAAATTTAACCTAACCTTGAGGGAAAAAGGGTAGGGTGTACTTTCTCTGAGCGATGTGTACCAGGCACTCCTGTATCCGACTGTACAAATATGAATTAGAGAATTGAAAATAATAATAAAAGAGGAAAAAAAAAAAGGGAAAGGAGACCTGAATCTGGATTAGGAACAACCCCCAAAGGGAGGAAGGGGTTTGGGGGGGGGGGGGTCTGAGCCCCCTGCTGTGTTTACTAGTTTCCCATGCAAATGTCCCGAATTTGAGAGGAGGGAAAATGAGGGGAGAGGGAGATTAAAAGGGACAGCTATGAAGCCTTCGGAGAGAGGAAATACGTAGTTATGTCATTTAGCTATTTGAGTAGTAGTAGTAGGAGTAGTAGTAGAAGTAGTAGTAGTAGAAGTAGAAGTAGTAGTTGTAGTAGTAGTAGAAGAAGTAGATGTAGAAGTAGTAGTAGAAGTAGTAGTAGTAGAAGTAGAAGTAGTAGTAGTAGTAGTAAAGGTTGCTCATGAATGGCAGAGGTAAGGCCCATGGCAATGCCCTGATCAGCACCTAACCTCCCTCTCCACCCATGCTAGGACCAGGGAGGCACAGGCTATGCCTGCTGATGACTAAGCAGGTAAACCTCTAGGATCTCCCAAAACCTCCCTCCCTAGCTCGCAAGGATGGTGAGGTTGCAGACGGTATTAGAAACCACCGAGTTTAGCTTGTCTCGAACTCGCATCTAGCAGATTGTCAGGCCGGAACGTTTGGTAAGAGGAGTTGTACCGCAAATATTGGAAGAATTCTGGCCTGACGGACTGTTGGACGGGAGTTCGAGACTCGTTCGAGCTCGATATTTAATTGTAGCTAAAAGGGAGCCTTTTAGTTCTACCTGCCGAGTCATCGGCAGCCATTGCCTGGCCCTCCCTGGTCCCAGCTTTGGTGGAAGAGGGGACTAGAGATTGACCTGTACCGTTGCCTCTGCCATTCACGAGTGACCTCTCTCTCTCTCTCTCTCTCTCTCTCTCTCTCTCTCTCTC
>NC_090747.1:61418918-61421418 GCF_036898095.1 Palaemon carinicauda | reverse complement strand
AGTGGATGGAAGTAGGTTGGGCTGGCTCTATTTATATAGCTCAGTGGGATAGTTAAGTCGAGCGCTGATCGGTGATTGGTCCCCATGAGTGGAGGCCGTACCAAATCGGGGACTGAGCTGCTCTCCCATTGGCTGAGGCACTCGTTGCGAGGGGATCCATTATAGTCGGGTTGATACTACTCTCACGGTCGTCCGAGTTAGTTGGGATCTGAGTAGATCCGGGTCGGGCTCCTAGTGCTGCACACTGATTGGTCAATGCGCTGCCTGATCGGGCCTTGGCATCAGGCAAGCTGTTCTGCTGCCAAAATCCCAGGTCCAGTGTGTCCCAAGCTGTTTACTGATTGGATGAGGCGCTCACCAGGAGAGCCTTAGTCACAGGCAAAATATCGGGCAGCTGATCGTCATCATTCTCGTTGATATTGGCTGTACATAGATGTTCCTACTACAAGATGGGCGGAGGAACATCTCTTAAGTCATGTTAAGGTTTGGCTTTTACTGCTGGGTGAGCAGAGCTTCTAGGATTCCGAGTCTTCTGCCATCCAGGGCCCTGCCAGTGATCTTGGTATTCGTGTTGATGATCTCATTTGATGTTCTTGTTGTGCACCAGGAGTTGGTACATCTTAATGGGTCCAAGGTGAATCTGACGGGACAACCGTTTCGAAAGTTTCATCATCGTCATTCTAATAAAACAAACCCAATGAGCCGTATAAATAGAGCCAGCCCTGCCCACTTCCATCCACTTTTTGGCTGCAGATGAGATGAGACACCCCACATGGTCTCGTTGGTCGTAACTGCCGAACTTGTTTATACCTTTTTGTTATTGAGAGTTTTGCTATCCCTCTATCTATGGCCAAAATAAAACAGTTACTGGCGGCATGCAGTACTGATGAAAGAAGAAAAACCTAAGCCATTGAGAAGCTCAACTATACTATAAATGTTAATAAGGCAGACATCATTTTCAAGGAAACTAGCTTAAAAGAGGGTGTACTTCCAAAATATTATTATTATTATTATTATTATTATTATTATTATTATTATTATTATTATCACAATAAGATTCAGTGTACAACAACCGAGACACGCCCACTCAAATCAGCTGTTTGTGATGAGCTTCCAAGAGAAAAAACAAAGGGTTTCAATTATCCGCGGAGATTCTGGAGGGTTTCAATTATCCGCGGAGATTCTGGAGGGTTTCAATTATCCGCGGAGATTCTGGAGGGTTTCAATTATCCACGTAGGAGATTCTGGAGGGTTTCAATTATCCGCGGAGATTCTGAAGGGTTTCAATTATCCGCGGAGATTCTGGAAGGGTTTCAATTATTCGCGGAGATTCTGGAGGGTTTCAATTATTCGCGGAGATTCTGAAGGGTTTCAATTATCCGCGGAGATTCTGGAAGGTTTCAATTATTCGCGGAGATTCTGGAGGGGTTTCAATTATCCGCGGGAGATTCTGGAAGGTTTCAATTATTCGCGGAGATTCTGGAGGGTTTCAATTATCCACGGAGATTCTGAAGGGTTTCAATTATCCGCGGAGATTCTGGAAGGTTTCAATTATTCGCAGAGATTCTGGGAGGGTTTCAATTATCCGCGGAGATTCTGAAGTGGTTTCAATTATCCGCGGAGATTCTGGAAGGTTTCAATTATTCGCGGAGATTCTGGAGGGTTTCAATTATCCGCGGAGATTCTGGAGGGTTTCAATTATCCGCGGAGATTCTGGAAGGTTTCAATTATTCGCGGAGATTCCGGAGGGTTTCAATTATTCGCGGAGATTCTGGAGGGTTTCAATTATTCGCGGAGATTCTGAAGGGTTTCAATTATCCGCGGAGATTCTGGAAGGTTTCAATTATTCGCGGAGATTTCTGGAGGGTTTCCAATTATCCGCGGAGATTCTGGAAGGTTTTCAATTATCCGCGGAGATTCTGGAAGGTTTCAATTATTCGCAGAGATTCTGGAGGGTTTCAATTATCCGCGGAGATTCCGGAGGGTTTTCAGATATCCGCGGAGATTTTAAAAGTTTTAATTATCCGCCGAGATTCTGGAGGGTTTCAATTATCCACGGAGGAGATTCTTGGAGGGTTTCAATTATCCGCGGAGATTCTGGGAGGGTTTCAATTATCCACGGAGGAGATTCTGGAAGGTTTCAATTATCCGCGGAGATTCTGGAGGGTTTCAAGATTATCCGCGAGATTCTGGAGGGTTCAATATCCGCGGAGATTCTGGAAGGTTTCAATTATTCGCGGAGATTCCGGAGGGTTTCAATTATTCGCGGAGATTCTGGAGGGTTTCAATTATCCGCGGAGATTCTGGAAGGTTTCAATTATTCGCAGAGATTCTGGAGGGTTTCAATTATCCGCGGAGATTCCGGAGGGTTTCAGATATCCGCCGGAGATTTTAAAAGGTTTTAATTATCCGCCGAGATTCTGGAGGGTTTCAATTATCCACGGAGGGTAGATTCTGGAGGGTTTCAATTATCGCCGGAGATTCTGGAGGGTTTCAATTA